>NW_024080810.1:1731878-1773853 GCF_003009895.1 Hyaena hyaena
TTCAGCTAATCAAAAAACATTCCTATGGTCTGAGTCAAGGCTGGGAACTGCAGATACAAACTAGCCAATTTCTCACGGCTTGCCTGAACCCCACGTGGGCCCTTTGAACTCACCTCATAATTGGTCATTTTCAAAGGATTCTCAAGAGTCATGATTGGGTCCCACCAAAAGTAATGAACACCTCACAGATACTGAATGGTCAAAGCTATTACCAGGGGTACTGCTGTACAATTGTAACTGGTGCTTATGTGATGATGCTACATGTACTGTAACACCCCAATCCCTCACTCCTTAAAAACCCTATTCGCTACAGTTCTTGGCTTCATCTTGCTGCCACCACACTGGTAGGCAGATGAGCCTCGGCTTGAGCTTGTAATAAAGACCCTTTTGTATTTGAAAAAAAAAAAAAAAAAAGGAAAGCCTACATTTAAAGGCGGAAGGAAAGAGGGAAATAAAGGGTAATTTGCTCCATATCAAGCACACCATTCCTGACAAAGAATTTCTAAAGATTGTACTCAAAACACTATAGATCAATCCTATATAGTGAAAGGAATAATATGTGAAGGCATAAGTGGTTTGCAATCAGAAGAACTGAATCAAACTGATAACAAGTTAAAATATAGTAACATATAAAAATTCCTAATGTGAATGTAGGAGTGTGTCATGCATGTATACATATTTTAATGGATTTACCTGAAAATTAATATTATGCTCTAATGAGAATTTTATTTTAAAAGTTGACATTGTGTACCTCCAAACTTGAAGGTAAGGTATAAAATAAAATGAAGTATGTTTTCCTTGTACTGTCTTACTTAGATCAATTTCATAACTCAATTATTTACAAAAAATGTTTCCACATGAGCATTTATGGTGTTCAAGGACTATTAAGCATTATGTGAGGTCTAAAGTTTAATAAGGCATTGTCCTTGCCCTAAAATTATTTAAATTTGTTAAATATAATGTTGCTTAGAGTAGATCTTAAGCATTCTCACCACACACATACCAAAACATTATTTATGTTGGGGGAATAGATGTGTTAATTATCTTGACCTTGGTAATCATTTCTCAGTGAATGTGTACATCAAATTATCACATTGCATACTTTGTATCACATTATATACTTTGTCAATTCTCTCTCAATAAAGTTGAGGGAAAATAGATGTAGCCTTCAGGGTATGTCCTAACACATTTATACTAATGTTATGATTTACAACTACGTTGGAGTCATACTTATTAGAGTGATTTTTCATTTCTGATTTTTATTATTTTTAAAATATAATCTTTCTACTGAGGTAATAGTTGCCTCAAAGATTTTACAATTCCAACTGGTTTTACAAAGATTTATATTTCTTTTCATATTTGGATCTAGTGAGAATGTGGTTTTCTTTTAAATTCTGTCATTTTTTTTGGCAAGTATATTCTTTGTTTCCCTACCAATTGCCTGAAAGTGTCCACTTGATTTTTATTTTATTAAAAACAAAACCTGTCCATATCCTTTATGAGATCATGTATATACTATCTACATAGTCAAATATACCCACAGATTTTCAAACCTAGTGTTAATAATGGTTAATAAGTAAATTCATTAACCGTGTTTTTATTTATACATCCACTGTCAAAATTAATGTTTTTGTAAAGTCATATATTCTGGCTTAATTAGGAATAGCAGTGGTATTGAGTAAATTAAAATGTTTTTGAAATTCCACAGTGCACACATTCGACTTTGAGTCTGATACGAACAGCACCTTCACATTAATATCACTCATCTTGGGATAGTATTGACCTTTAGAAAAGTAAAAAAACTTACCTTCCTAATACCTGCTATGTGTTTGTATGCGTGTGTGCAAGACCTTAGTAAAGCACATATATTTACAGTATTGTAAATATTTCAGCATGTTCCGTTTGCACACACCTGGAAAACTAGAGCTGAGAGCAATCTGTTGTGCATTGCTGTTGGACTCAGACATTGAGTGTTGCTCTACCGACTTTTAGTTTCATTCAAAAGTGGAATCTGAACACTAAGAAAGTACAAAGATGACCGTTTTAAGTTTGTATGCCTAATGAAATAGTTGGTATTTGTATTTTGACTACACTTTAACTATGAATCAAGGTAGAGATCCTAAGGACAGTTTGCTCCCATAAGGTTTCATCATGTCATCCATTCTCACTCTAATGTGTGGGAGCCTTGGGGACAGGCAAGTTACATAGACAATAAAAGTAAAATGCCCAGCACCAAAAAGCAGCACCATACCTAATTAGCCAAAGTCTACATCAGAATGGAAGCCAAGGGCTGGAAGCCTGGAACTCTCCATATTAAAAGGAAAGCAGATAAGGGGAGGGGGAGAAAAAAAGAAAGGGAAATAACAAGATTCCAGGGCAGTTTCTGGCAATACATTCTATTATCTGGTCCTTCACTGCATTAGCAGGTGCGAGTATGGTAAAGCGGTGTGTCAGCCTGGCTTTAAAGGTAGGATGACAAACCTATGTTCCAACCATACTGATATATAAATGACAAATAACATTGGGTAAATTTAAGGAGTACAACAGGAAAATTTACCATATGTATATATCAAGAAATTATTAGCACAATCAGAATAGTTAATACAACCATCACTTCACTTAGCTACCAGTTTTCTGTGTTAACGGTGAAAACATTTGAGATCTACTCCTATCAAATATCACATATGCAATCAGTATTGTCAGCTATCATCACTATTCTGTACATTAGATCCGCCAAATGTACTCATCTTATAATTGAAAGTGTTACCCTTTGACCAACACTGCCCATTTTCCCTACCACCCATCCCCTGTCAATCATCACTCTACTCCGTTTCTGTAAGTTTGACCTTTTAGAGTCCAGATGTAAGTGAGATCACGCAACATTTGTCTTTCTCTGACTTATTAAAAGAAATAATACAGGTGTAAAAATATAATGATATTTTTAATAGTATTTCTGCCTTCTGAAGAGCAATTTATTTGAATTCTTTTACGCTTCCTGGGATATTTAAATTTTGTAGGATATATTATTGCCTACTCTTAAGATATAGAAGTGAAAGTATTTAAAAGGAGACTGTAAATACAATAGAACTAATTAAACATAAAAAGTGCCCAAATTTGACTTAAAAAATGATAGTGACATGTTCCTTTGTTTCCTAGGATAGTTACTCTTCCTGTTTTCTTTTCCATTAATATTTCTCTGAACTGGCTGCAACCGTTAGGACAGACTTCTTTTATGTAGTGGCAAAGCTGAACACAGTCAAACCTAAAATTCATTTTGCCTTGTGGCTCTACTCTTACCAAGCACACATTACACTGACTCTTGGTGTTCATCAAATGTGATGATATCACCTTAAGGATCTTTGCAACACAAGTGTTCTATCCAGGAATCTTCAGGATTTTACTTACTAGGTTTGTAGGAATTTGTTTCCAGCTCTCCAAAAATGTCCAGCTACTTTATAGCTATTGGCTTTTGGTAGACCAGTTGCTAATCCAATCTTCTTACATCTATATATTTATTATAATTATTTTCCATGGCCATCATTTTTACTCTTCAAAGCACATTAGGTATCATCATACATTATACTTCTCTTTCTCAAGATACAGGTAATTTGTACCTAAGAAATTGAAGTTGGATTCCAAATAAATTAGCTTTGATAAATTAAGGAGTCTGGCTTCCCTGTTCTGGTAACATTTTTTTTCTTTAGTTTTGAAGCAGTTTATTTCTCAAAACTTAGTTATGTTTTTGCTGTATGAATATTGACTGTGACCTGAACATAGGATTGAAAAATGTAGTTAGTCTGTCTTTTCCTAGGCTTCATATGGCCTCTTTTAAAATCATCCAACAGTTTTGGAAAACTCCATATAAATTTATCTTTTACTGTAATTCTTTTCTCCATTTTTATCTTTGATGTTTTTCCAAATTAGAGAAAGTCATTCTTTGTTGTTATTGTTTTAAAGAACACAATAACATTTTTATTTAAAATGGCAATAATTACAACATGCAGATTCCCCCAATAGGAAAATAGAGTGTTCCTATGAAACTTTTCATAAGTTGAAATGGGCTAAACTGTAGAGTATCAACTGCTTTTTGATTAGGCTTTATACTTTGTTTTGTTTTTTATTTAAAGAACATTTATTTTTTTTATTTAAATTCCAGTTAGTTAGCATACAGTGTTTATTAGCCTCAAGTATAAAATTTAGTTATCCATCACTTCCATTCAACACATTCCAGGTGCTCATCACAAGTATACTCCTTAATACCCATCACCCTTTCACCCATCCCCTTACCAACCTCCCCTCTGGTAGCCATCAGTTTGTTCTCCATAGTTAAGAGTCTGTTTCTTGGTTTGCCTCCCTCTCTTCCCACCCCCCCCACCCCGCCTTTGCTCATTTGTTTCTTAAATTCCACATGAGTGAAGTCATATAGTATTTGTCTTTTCCTCATTGACTTATTTCACTTAGAAAAATACTGTCTAGATCCATCCATGTCATTCTTTTTCCCTCACACTTTGAAAACATGATTTTATACCAAGCCAGCATTTTAAAGTCTTTTCTAAGGCTGGCAACAATAATCTCTCTCCTGTAGACACACATCTAATGAGGCTATCTCCTTTCATTTCTGTAACATTGAATAATATATTAAGCTTCTACACATTTTGAGGAAACTGAAAAGTGACTAAAAAACTTTTATCATGAATGTTTCAATTTCATGAGTATATTATATATTATACCCCTTTTTAACAGTTTTGTATAAAAAGTACTCAAGATATTTATCTGTGAAGATCTTTTCATTATTTTGGGGAAGAAGTTTACAGACTGAATGGAATTTGTCACAATTTATAATTCTACTATCCAGGGAAATATGAAAATACATGAGAAAAGCCTATTTTGTATTTGTATAAGGTATCAACAGTGTTTTAAGTTTTTTGAAGCTTTACTAAAATCTTCAGAGAAATCAAATATTTTGAAACTACAATTTTATTTATTTTATTTTCTTACTAAATTTTTTTTAATGCTTATGTATTTATGAGAGAGAGAGACAGAGAGCAAGTGGTGGAGAGAGAATCCAAGCAGGATTCAGGCTCTGAGCTGTTAGTGCAGAGCCCCACAGGGGCTTGAACTCACAAACCGCAAGATCATGACCTGAAGTCAGATACTCAACCAACTGAGCCACCCAGGTGCCCCTTGAAACTCCATTTTTAAATCAAAGTGTCAAAGAGCCAGAAGGAATAGTTTCCTGTTGCCGTAATTTGAAGCATCACTTGCTATACTATAGAGAGTCTGAATGTTTGTAAGACCCAATAGAATCAGCTCAACATATTTGTTATCAAAATTTCTCTTTGTTTACCCATAGGATATTCTGAGATCAGTTGCAACCTCAGAAGCTAACTTTACTCAGTTTCATAGAGCAATCAGTTAATGATAAAATAGCATGTATTCTTTCCTGTGGTATTCCAGAGCTACTATTTTTTCCTGAGTGTTGGTTTCATTTTGGGAGATAAAAGCTTTTGATTGATGGGAGTATTTGCCTGTCTTATCCCAAGTTGTGAGATACGTTCCTCATATAATCTTTCACATTCCCTTTTCTCCCATGCTTAATCCCAATTATTTTCTGCATATTGTGCATTTTTGCTTTGGGCATTTGCCTTCCTAATATAATTGTATGTGCCCTTCTATCTAGTCTTAAAGTAACACTGTAATTTAGAATTTTTCATGATGTCTTGGTCATGTTGGAATTGGTATTGTAATCATTCCCTTTTTCATTTTCTGAACTCTAAGAAAATATGGTCACTCTTAGGTTGCTGTGAAAACACTTCATGATATTACAAAATTAAAATAGCACTATTTCAATACGAAGCACAGAAGTTAATCCATAGCCTAAGTAAAAAACAGAGACACATACTCTCAATGGCAATGCACTTAAATTACATACTTGAATCACATCCATTGCCATGAACTACAAATCACAGCTGCCAATATCAGTGATCAGAGAAAAAAGAGGGAAGAATAAAACATGACAGCAACTATAAAAGGTAGACCATCTATGCCATATTCATTTCACACTAAAAAAAAGTATGGCCAGCCCCTAATTTGGGGGCTTTTGGGTGTGTTTTGTACTCCCCCCCCCCGCCCCCGCCGCCATCCTTCCTCATTCATCCTTAAAAACTAGGACTTTTCACATTCTTGGGAGGCTTTCCTAGGACATCATATTTTTAGTACTAAAACCTGGAAAGTATCAAGAAGATTGGGATGATTGGTCACCTGCCTAAGAACCAGAGGCAGACTTGGGAGCTATTAGTCATTTCTACACACCAAATCCATCCAAAGGAGCTGAGAAGTTAACTATGTGGTCTAAACAAATAGGCCATTTAATCTGAGTGATTGAAGGATATGGACACAAACTAAGCAATCATCTTTGGTAGAATGTGGTGTCTTCCTGAGGACCTGATCCACTTTTGGTAGGAATTAACCTGATTTCCAATAGAACTGAAAGTCTTTGAAAATTGTCTCAGTGACCCAATGTGAAGATTTGAGTTTTTATGCTATCATGCCTATAACTTCAGGAAGCTTAATATATGTCAATGGAACTTCCTTATTATGCTTTAAGTTAGCTGTCCAGCTCTCAGATCACAGGGACCACATTAAGCTAGCCTGCTTGCATTTATGCAATAAAGCCTTTAGTACAATGACCCTGTACAATTTTGCATAATCACAGACTATTATACATACCTATATGTTCGGAAAGCAGGTTCACAGGTAGGATTTCCCCCTAGGTTTAGAGTTTCTATTTAAGCCCTTTAGAGATCTACAAACAAAAAGCTAATAAACTGGAAATTTTGGCTGTTAGACACTCATGCATTTTGAATTTTTAATGCTTACTGAGAGCTTTTCTTTTAGGGATCCTGCTGAATTGGAAAAACTTCAGGGCACCAAGTAATGAATGCTCCATCTTCTTTTAATATATAGCTTGAACAAAGTGTTTCTTAACCAAGCCCAGGGTAAAGGCCTACCATCTTTGCTCTCAAAGACAGGTGGATGTCGAATTTCAAGCAGAAACTCAGACAACTTTACAGAATCCAGAATCCCAAGTGTCTGATATGAAATGAACCAAATCACTTAAGATATGCTAGTAGATTCACAATTTCCTTTCCTTTCCTCCATGTTCTCTGAGTAAATAGTGTAATAGTGAAAGCTATAGGGTTTTGCTAGGGCTATTTGTAAAATCTATAAAGTAGTGTATTTGGTGACATGCCTCTTTTCAACTCTTTGCTACAAAATTCTTTTTTTCCCCCAAAAGAACAAAGTAGAAGTCAGTAAAACCAGAAGTTAGTCTTAGCCCAGCCACTCTGTTCTGACCTTGAGTGAGTCAGTGACCTCTTTTTCTATAAAAGCTTCATCTTTCACCAAGTTGGTGAAACAAAGTCTAAAGAATCAATGCCTCTTATGTGAATTTCCCTTTCCCATCAGAGATAACTGTTCAGTAAACTATTTTAAGAGTTCCTGTGAAAGATGCTTACTTTCTTTGATTAAAGACGTTGTGTGTTACCTAACAGTATAGACTGTGTAAATAAAATATCATAATGACTATATAGATGATTTATATATATCTGCAAATTAATAATACAAATAAACAGATAATGATTATTTGTATATATACAAATTAAAATTGAAGCTTGGATAAGAAAAGCTATTATATAAGTAAATTACATAATATCATTTTATCTAACGTTTCTGAACTTTGACCTTAAACAGACTTGTTGTAATTACTATGATGATTAAGTGCTTCACTTTCCAAGATTTAGACAATCCAAGAAATAATGAAAAATAATAATTCCCAGGGTGCCTGGGTGACTCAGTCAGTTAAGCGTCCAACTTCAGCTCAGGTCATGATCTTAACGATTCGTGGGCTCAAGCCCCACATCAGGCTCTGTGCTAATAGCTCAGAGCCTGGACCCTGCTTGGGATTCTGTGTCTCCCTCTCTCTCTGACCCTCTCCCACTCGTGTTCTGTCTCTATCTCTCAAAAATGAATAAAGCATTAAAAGAAAATTTAAATACATACATACATAAAAATAATTCCCAATACTTTTTTAATCCTTAATACAAGGCAAGAACTTTCTAAGTGTTTTATGTGTATTGACTCAATTATTTTTAACAATCTTCTTAAATAACTATCATTATTATCCCTATTTTACAGATGAGAAAACTCAAACACATAGAAGTTTAAGTAACCTGCCTCAAGACATGAAACTAGCAAGTAAAAGAGTCTGGATCAAATTTTGCTTGGTATTCTAATAACATTCAATACTGAGTTATTCCCAGGGGGTCATAACTGTAAATATGTTCCTCAGAAGAACACTTAACTCTAGCGGCATCTCAGTATGGTTTGTCAAACAGCTGGTTTGGTCATAGGCTGTCTTGGCCAATATGGAAAAGTCACTAAACTCATTTAAACAGACTGACCTTTGAGTACATCCATGCATATCCCAGTGAATTATTTCTCTGTTCAGCTATCTTGGCTCAACAGCCTCTTTAACTTTTATAAGGCATCTGGTAGAGAAGCTTCAGTATTAAGATCTAATGATCTGACAGACCACTATTGACAGCAGGTGCTTCTCAAGAATTTCTAGAACTACATGTCCTATATGTAATCACACGAAGCAAGCTGAATCACAGAGTTTTCAGTTAAGTATGTAACAATCTCATTTCATCTTCAGCTCTTTAACAATATGTAGAATACAAGAGGGTCTCTCAACTCCCCACAACCTTCTTGAAGCCAACATGGAGATGGTTCTTTGAGTCTTTGTTTTATATGTGAGGAAATAGAGGCCAAAGTTACTTAGTTTCTCTGACACATTCAAACTATCCAGTCACAGCATGAAAACTGCTCAGCTAACTATTAATGTATACTTTGATTGTATCTTCTACTCATCCCTCCAGAATCTAAATATCTTAATCTTAGATACTGTAATCAAAAATACAATGTGTGGGGGACTGAATGGAGGCCAATTGGAGACCTTAGGCCTCAACTTCAGGGAGCAGTACTACCAGCTCTAGTTGATTTTTTCCCTAAGGAAAGGAAGGTACAAAAGAATTGTTATTTACAATGTTTCATTTTTTTAAATGTTGGCAAGTACACTTCTATGCCAGGAAAAATCAAATATATGAATGTGGTGGCAAGTCCTAAATTCAAATATTCTCATAACTAAAATTTACTATTGTTTTTTTGATCCACCTTTTAAATGCATACATTTATTACAGGCTTTGTGCCTGAATGTTTTTGAACCATATAAGGGGGAAATAACAGAAAAATTAATGGTAGAATTAAGACTGGAATTCAAAATCATGTCTTCTTTACCATTCCCTGAACACATTGATTTTAGGAGTTATACAGTCCTGAGGAATGTGCATTATCTCCAGTTTACAAAGAAGGCAAATGAGAATTTCCTCCCAAAACTTCAACCTATACTGAAAGTTTTTTTAGAAATTTATGCAAATACAGTTCCTGATATTCAAGAAATTAGGAGACAATTTCAATTCCATAGTCATTTTGCTTAGTGATCTAACCTTCCTGTGTCCCTTAACCACCAAAGTAACAGTAATATTTGCCCAATGTCCCTATAAGGTTGTGAAGAGTCATCCAGAAGAGCCTATCTGGACTAGTGAAGTGTCCAGTGCAATGCTGTGATTTCAAATAGTTGACCTACAACTGGTGATGAAATAGCCAAGAGTATGAATCGTGCAGCAAGAGGCAGCCATTCCCTGATGCCACATAAATGATTTAAGGGTTGAAAAACCAGAACTGAAGGGAGAGAGAAAAGGAAGCAAGACTATTAGTCCAAAAATAAGAGACTCTTCAGTAACTTAGTAACGATCTCAAGACTTAGTGTAAAGGTGTTCCTGACCAGCTATTTTCCATCTATCACCATAGAGACTGTAACTGAAGAAAATGCACTTAAAGTGCCTTAGAAATTTCAAATAAGCAAATGGAGGACCTTTTCAAGAAGCAAAAGTAGCTGACAACAGTTGCTGTTACTAGTGTATTTTCTTCAAAGAGTTGTTTAGAGCAGTCTTCTAGATGGATTATATTTTCATTTTTTCTAAGTCTGGGTTTTAGCCTACATTATTCTTATTTTTTGCAAAAGTCATGGACCCCATTGAGAATCTTATGAAAGCTACACATATCAGAAAAATGCATATGTTCACAGAGACTTTGAAATTCTTTAAGAATCCCTGAATAAGAGGACACCT
This sequence comes from Hyaena hyaena, assembly GCF_003009895.1. Classification (NCBI taxonomy): domain Eukaryota; kingdom Metazoa; phylum Chordata; class Mammalia; order Carnivora; family Hyaenidae; genus Hyaena; species Hyaena hyaena. Next base: position 1,742,129 of record NW_024080810.1, read on the forward strand.
GAGATTCCTTCCAGTTAGAAGTTTCAGCAGGATGCTCTGAGATGCTTTTAAGAAATGAATTCTGTATTCTGAGTATCACACAATTTTCTCCTGTTTTCTCTGACTTCTGGCATCAGGCTGGAATCCCTAAGCTGTCATTCTTCCTGCTTTATATATCATCTAGACACTGGAAGTCCACAGCTGAAACAGTGGAACATACTGCAGGAAAATGGTGGGCAAAAATAAACTCTTGTTAAAGCAAATATAGATCTTTACTGTTCCAGCAGACATCAAATCTAATTCTCAGATGTTCCAAGACTCAAGGCCCACTCTTGGGAAAGCAGGGAACCATGGCCACACCCACACTCCATATGCCCTTCATCAGAAATCAGTCAGAGCTGCCACACTGAACAAACACTTTAGCACTAGGAAGAGAACCATTAGGCTCTTCCTAAATCAGCTTAGCCAAGCACATTAAGGTTGACCTGGCTAAAGTGGTTTTTCAGTTATGGTTTAGCTTGAGCCCAATTGGCCTTAACAATCAAGGACAAAGCATCAAAGTCTGAGAACAAGTGAAACTAGCAGATGTTCTGCCTAAACATTATGTCTCCTCTAGTTCTAGAGCTACCTAAGTTTCTTCAAGCTGGTTCCCAAGCACAGTTGTAATTGCCACCTTAAAAAAAAAAAAAAAAAAAAAAACCCTGCAAATTTTAACTTCTCCATCTTCAAAAATCTCCACCAACCATTATTCATAAACTAGTTCATGTTTGAATACATTTTACAAGGTCTTCAGAGAGTCATTATAGTATTGTAGCAAAGAGCCTATACTCACAAATCAGACTGCATAGTTTCAAATCCCAGTGGTGTTACTAGCTGTGCTACTTTGAATCAATTGCTTAATTTCCTTGTACTTCAGTTTCCACATATGTAAGACAGAGGAAGTAATAATTCTCATTTCATAGAGTTGTAAAGATTAAATGAGATAAAGGGCATAAAGTTCTTAAACATGTACCTGGCACATAGGAAGTGCTCTCTGTAGGGTCAGCCATTAATATTTCAAAAATATTATTTCATTTGATCCCCATAACCACACTGGTTGAGAGAGAAGGTCAGAGTTCCTGGAAACAGATTCATAGAAGTTGAGTGATTGGCCAATGTCTCATGTAGAGTGTCTGGTGCGATTTCCTTTATACCCTCATAAATTTTGCTGGGTCATAGACCTTCTGAAAATTTTATAAAAGCTGTTCCTCTACCCCATCCACTAAAGACATGTACCTAAAAAGCACTCAAATTTTTGTTTATAATGTCGAGGGCTCAAGGATTACATGAAGCCCATCTATGAACCCTCCATGGATCCCAATTTCAGAATTCCCTCTTTTTTCCCCAAGAATTCTTTTGAAATATGTTTTCTTCAAATTTCAAAACTCCTTTCTGTCAATGATTCTTGGACAATACAGCAGCTTGATGACTTAAAATGCAGCTTGAATTATAAATTCCCTGACTTTCCTGCTTCTACATTTAAGTCAACAAGATCATTCCATCTCTGTTTGGATCATTCATACCCATTACCTCAGTCTCTGGGTTATTTCCCATTTGTTTCCTGATTGCCTTCTGCTTCTTTAAACAAAAGTGAAGGTAATGACTACCAGCTGCATTTCTACTCTAACCTCCTATCATATGCCAAAATTAGATAAAACTAGCCTGGCCAAAAATATCAGGAATTCAAGCAACTATCAAACTTTCTGAGGTTCTATCAGTTCATTATTTTAAATTTATTTATTGGAAGGTTAGATTATATTACATATGAACTCATTTTACACAAATCTTTAGGATTTCATTTGTTCTTTTATGACCACCATTTTGCTTTCGAAAACATCTTTGGGGCAAGTCAGTTGGTATCACCACTAGATTTAGATTAGATCTTTCTGCTGTTTCTTCCAATGCATATGGGAGTAGAGGGTGGGGAGAAATAATGTATTCACCAGGAATTTGACAAGATAATCTTACTTATCTTAGTTACTCATGTTAATGAGTCACTCTCTTGGAAGATAGGCAGCTATATGCATTTACACAGCTGATGTCAGCTGAATTTTATTCAACTTCAGAACACAGAAATAGCAAAAGTCCAATTCTGGAGTAATTAGCATTCATCCATAGATGACCCATAGTAACAATTCCTTAAAAACAACAGTATAATTACACACTGAGCCTGAGCAGCATAAGCTTTGCCTGGAAATCCAACCTTCCTAGGAAGGAAAACATAGATTGTCAAACTATTTTTAAAAAAGGGTATTAACAAAGTTAATTTTCAGTCTCAATTAAGACTGTTTTATTTTGGTAAACTTGCCCTGGAATTTTAAAAACTGGAGTAGACAATACCTTCTGATTCATCTATTAAAAACAATTTTTTTAGGTTATACTTCATGGGGCACCTGGGTGGCTCAGTTGGTTAAGCATCTAACTTTGGCTCAAGTCATGATCTTGCAGTTTGTGAGTTCGAGGCCCGCGTCCAGCTCTGTGCTGACAGCTCAGAGCCTGGAGCCTATTTCAGATTCTGTGTCTCCCACTCTCTGCCCCTCCCATGTTCATGCTCATGCTCTGTCTCTCAAATAATAAAGAAACGTTAATTTTTTTTTTAAAGTTATACTTCGTAAGCTAAAACAACACCAACCTTTCTATGAATTATGAGCCATGGAGTGATAGCTCCATGAAAAAGAAAAAGAATTTTTCAAGCTACTGTAAAATAAGTAAGTACATGATTAGTGCCATTGTCATGGAAAAAAAGAAAATATAAATAAACCTTTTGAATGATGCAAGATGTTCTCAAGAAAGAATAGAAAAAGTTTAACAGGGAGAACACAGTTCCCAGTGATGCCAAACTACACTTTGCCTTGTTTTTTTCTCTTTGTGAATTAAAATGTGGTCTGCACTAAAGACAGCAGATAGCATTGAGATTATTTGGGAGCATAAGCACTTCCCAGTCATTTCCAGTAGTTCTACAATATGCTGCAATCCCCACAAGGGTTACCATGTGGCCAAAGAATCATTGTTTCAACAGTACTGAGTACCTGGTGTCAGCCATTGCCCTGGGCACAAAGAACATAAAGATGTACACAGCATCTCTACAGCCTTCATGGAGACATAATTACAGGAGCATAATAATGCTCTAAGATACCAGCTGCTAAGGCATCCATTGCCTAGCACTGTAAACCATTTTAAGCCAGCAAAGTGCCCCAAGACCTGTGTATATGTCAACCAAAACTCCTACACAAGGGGCAATTCCAGCCTATTTTTCCAAACTCAATTTTATGGGTGATCATCCAGATCCTTTGAGGATGTAGGTGTAAGAAGTCAGTACCATTCTAAAGTCAGGGCCTAAAATATTGGATATGGAGAACCCTGAAATTAAATCCAGCATTACTCTTATAACCTTATGAATGAGTAGATGTAGTCCATAGTTAACAGAGCATCTTGTATTTTTCAAAACTCTTTTAGAAATTTTTATTCTTTTGTCATATGTGAAGTTAGAAATTATTCTTATTACATTAGGAATTATCGGCAATATATCACCTATTACATAATAGCTTTATATATCTTACTTACCAAATTATGTACTGACACATACCAAATACAATACAGATATATAAAGCACATATTCATTACATTTTTAAAAAATGATGTATTATAAACCAATATGTTTGCATTTTAATTAATATTAGCCTAGCCCATTAGAATTAAACTCCCGAGGGTTTATCTGCTTTATATATTTTTACATGCTCATGCTTAATGAGAACAGGGCTAAGCACACAGCCTCTATTACATGTATGTCAAATGAATGTTAATGAACTCTATGTTTGAGAAAACAAGAGTTAAGTGACCTAAGCATAGTAAACTAGTTAGTATATGGAAGACACAAGATATAATAAGTATCCTGGCTCCTTCAAGCTTCTACCAGGTTTCCTCACAATGACTTAATGAGGAAATAGTTGGAAGATTTTTTTTCTTCCTTCCCACTGTCTACCCATACTGTCTTCTCTCCACTATACCTACCTTCGAAACACAAATGAATCCATTGATGACAAAGGGCCTATGGATACCACTCTGACAAACAGCACCAATGGAGGGCTTGATTTAACAATCTGACAAAGCCATGCTTATGATTCTCATGCTGCCTCCCTCTTTGCTGTCAGGAGTTGGTAGGATAGGCCTTTGGTTAAATCCTATCTTTGTTTTTTTAAACAAAAATTTTTTAAGCTTTCCATTTGACTTTGGAATACTCTGGTAAGAATATCAGAAGCAGAGCCAGACAAAAAATATCTAATACTTTCTGCAATAACATTGGCATTATTCTAATCACAGAACTTCCCATTATTATGACAATGTAGAATAGCCAGGTCACAATGCTTTCTAAAAATATGGGCCCTGTGATGAAAGCACGTGCCAGTATCAACTGTAATCGCAGTGAACCAAACTAATCAGGGCTTTACACAAGCATAAGAAGAAGAGGGAAGATCCTCCTTCCCCCAGATATCATCTACATGGTCCCTGCCATGTTGCTTGAAATGCTCATATTAACTAAACCTTGGACTTAGGGATTGAAGATGCTGTTTATAGGCCAATGATCTTTTGTGAGAACATCACCAAAAAGTATCGTAAGCAAAAGAAACTTTGGGTCAAATTAAAGTATCAGAAAAGTTAATAGCCATGAGCAGTACTCTCAAAGAATGGGATACAAAATAAGGAAGCTTAGAAGGAGGAAATTACCAATGGTCCCTTTCCCAGCCCCATTGTTCTGGTGTAAGTTCTCATCATCTTTTATCTCAATTATTAATTGGCTCTCTGGCTCTAGTCTCTTCAAATTTCCAAACTTCCTATTCATTCCCAGACCGCCAACATAGTGATGAATGTAAAACAGAAATCTGATTGTGTCTTTCTGATACTTAAAATTTCATTTGTAGTTCCCTATCTCTAAAGTGGATATCCACGCTACTTAGCATGTAAATGGAATGGCTAGTTTCCTGCCACCCTTTCAAGTTACATCTCACACAAGTACCCAGATTTTTTTTAATCATTTCAAGTAAAGGGAAATAAATATAAATGTAATTTTTTTTTTTTTTTGCATGAGGAACTGAAGCTTTCAGTGGTTAAGTAACTTGCCCAAGTTGGTGGTAGATAGTAGGGCTAAACTTCAAACTCAGGTCTGCTTAAGAACAAAATGCAGGCTATTAACAACCATGACATAGTGATTGCTAAACACAAAGAGAAACATTAAGAATGTAAATTCAATATAGCTGCACTCTAGGTTCTGGAAATGAAGTACAATTCAAACTCCCCACTTACCCTCATAGTTCTCAAAGTTTGAAATTGCAATATTCATGATGTAAGAAATCATATCTTTTTAATACACTATGTTATATCAAGCTCTGAGTCCCGTTAATGGTTCATTGTAGATAATAAATATTTGTGGAGTGAATAGTGGAAAATCAATTCTCTGAAAAATCTACAGTCTACCCTCCAGATTCTTAAAATATACCAAGTTAAGCAATACTGGAAGACTACTAGGTACCTAGATAAAACAGTAGATCCTCTGAGAATTGCTAATATAGAATTACGGAGTGGGAGGATGCCATTGGTCTGGTGAAGGAGACTCTTAGGAGTTGTTGAAGATACTGCACTGCATTCTACTAGGCTTTCTCATCTTAGAATTCTTGGGAGCAATGGCTCTCTAGAATAACTTTGCTTTGCCTAAGAAACTTTTGCACCCTAATTTTGGCTCTATGAATCATGGCACCATTATTCCCCCACCCCCTTCTCTCATTATCTTCCTAAAGGCTTGGAGTCAAATATCTGATGTACCCTAAGCAAAAGCACTGAAGTTCCTGGCACATAATTCATGCAGTAGCCTAAATCTTGACTTCCCTTTACAACTCTACCTTTGTTTAAGTCATCGAATGTCTCTCAACTACATTCCTTTAGAAATTGTGCCTTTTATTCATTATTCAACAAACCTTGATAAGACCATCTAATTGCCTTAAGTATTTTTATTTTTTATTCTTATTTTGTTCATTTATTCATTCTTTCGACACATAATTGTAGCTCATATATTCTGTCAAGAGCGGTTTCAGTTTCTAGGAATAATATAGAAGTGAATAAAAATAAACAAAAACAACCCTAAATAGTGAAATCCTTGGTTATATTCTAATTGGGGAGGAAGATGACAAATAAGATAAATAATGAAAATATTAAGTATGCTGGGTAGTAATAACTGTGAAGAAGGAAAGTTATCCTAAAATCAGGGGCTAGGAAGCATCAGGGGCTGCAAGGATTAGAAACAAGAATATTTTGACAAGAAAGACTCATTAAGAAAGTAGAGTTTGATTAAAGATTTGAAGCAGGTGAGAAGGTGATCTCTGAGGCTATCGATAAATAAAAATTCAGGGAACTAATGGGGGCCAGAGCATGCAAAACCTTAAAGATAATTTTTAAATGTTGGTTTCTACTCTGAAGGGAATGAAAATCAACTTAAAACTTCTGAGCTGAAAATTGATGTTTCATTTTTATTTTTTTTAATGTTTTATTTGTTTCTGAGGGGAGGGCGAGCGGGGGGGGGGGCAGCGGGGAGGGGGGGTCAGAGAGAAGAAGATACAGAATCTGAAACAGGATCCAGGCTCTGAGCTGGCTGTCAGGACAGAGCCCGATGTGGGGCTCAAACCCACAAAGCAGGAAATAATGACCTGAGCCGAAGTCGGACGCTTAACTGACTGAACCACCCAGGTGTCCTGATGTGTTCTAACTCATGTTTTAACAGGATTATTCTGGTTTCAGTTGGAAGCAAAGTGACCTGTTAGAAGTAATGCATAATCCAGGCAAGTGCTCATGGTGGCTTGGACCAGGAAGGCAGAAGCGAAAGTGAAGCCACTAGATTTCGGGCATATTATCAAGGTATAGCCTATATTATATGGACCACTTGTTGTCAGACAAGAGAAGAATCCAGACTGATGCCAATGTTTTGGGGGGGAAAAAAACTTTCCAGAGGGTAGGAAATACCGTGAAAGAAGTAGATGTGAGGGGTTGGCAATAGCAGTTCAATTTTGTTCATACTAAGGCTGAACATTTATTATGCATCCAAGTGAAGATGTCAAGTAGGCAATTGAATATACTTCAGAGGAGAGGTCTGGGATGGATTCATGAGAAAGAAAGGGAGAAGTGGATTTGGAAACAATAAGTACAGAAAACATTTTTGAGGAGTTTTGCTCCAAAAAGAAAGAGATAATAGCTGAAGGGAAAAAGATAGGTTTTTAAAATTAGAGAAATAAGAGCAAGTTTTATCGTTTAGAGTGGAGAATATTGGTTTTCAGCAAGAAAGCATGGAATCTAGCGAAGAAGTGTAGATTATGGCTGTTGCTCAGAGGAGAGATGGGTCATAGAGTAACCCAGGAGGAGAGGCTGTAAGGGCTGGTGCAAGGGAGAGGATTAGGCAGTGCTGAGAATTTATGGAAGTTCTCTTCTGCCTGCTTCTATTTTCTCAACAAAATGGGAGGCAAAGTCATGAGTTACACATGAGGATGAGCTAAGTAAACAGAGATTTGAGAAGACTGGAGAAGGTATGAAATGAATTCAATATAGGGAGAATGAGTGGACCAGAAAAACACAGTACACTTGCCAAGTAGCATTAAGTGTTCCCTTGATCTTAGTGACCACACACGCAAGTTGTGTGTTTCCTCCAGTAGCCTTCCTCTGTACAGGTCCAGATGCAGAACAGAGGGTGGGATTCAACCTCGTTTAGGAATTCATCAAGGGAGATGAGGGACAATGACAAGATGGTAAAGAGATGGACTGAAGGTACCAATAGAAGGACTACTGGCATTTCGAAGATGCCATGTTCTCTGCATCTCTGACCATCCTCACACACAAAAAAATTATTTTTAGAAGTAGATATAGCACAGAAAAATAATTAAACTAACATCCATGGTTTCTCATTGCCATGTAAAACCATCGACCTTGAGGGTGTTATGCTGAGCGAAATAAGTCAGGCAGAGAAGGACAAATATCATATGTTTGCACGTATAGGAGGATTAGGAGGAACTTAACGGAGGACCAAGGGGGAGAAGAAGGGGGCAAATGGTGGGGGAGAGGGAGGGAGGCAAACCATGAGAGACTCTTGAATGCTGAGAACAAACTGAGGACTCATGGATGTGGGGGGGAGGGGAGAGATGGGCATGGAGGAGGGCACTTGTGGGGATGAGCACTGGGTGTTATATGGAAACCAATCTGACAATAAACTATTTGTAAAAAAATAAAATAAAATAAAATGCTTGGAGAAAAAAAAAAGCTAACATTCATGGTACCAGACTCCTATGTGGAGGTAAGAGTCCTTCAGGCGTTCCTTCATCAACCTTTGGATATGCTCAAATGGAATGTGTCACATTCTGTTTGCTGAGATGTTAATTCCATTAGATTTTGAAATGCTTGAGGGCACCCACTGTCAATTTTTCTTTATAATACTATAGCTAGAACAATGCTAAGACATGGATTATTTTTAAGGACTTTATACACGTATATTTATGGATAGATGAATAAAAATCTATTGTTGCATATAGCACAGTGGTAACTATGATAGCTCTGCTAGATACAAGCCTGGTCTTTACTATCTATTAATTATGAGTGATGACTTAATATCACCTACCCCAGGGAATACATCAGTGAATTGGCAAAAACATTACTATTAATAATAATTGTGGCAAGGATAAAATGAGCTTAATATATAGCAAAGCCCTTAGGAAATCTACCAACCCATAAGTGCTCAATAAATATTAACTTTCAGAGCATCTGGGGGTCTCAGTTGGTTAAGTGTATGACTCTTGAGTTCAGCTCAGATCATGATCTCATGGTTCATGGGATGCTGCCATGCATCAGGCTCTGGGTTGATAATGCAAAGCCTGCTTAGGATTTTCTCTTTCCCTCTCCTCCTGCTTGTGCACTCTTTCTCTCCCTCTCTCTCTCAAAATAAACATTTAAAAAATAACAAACGTTAACTCTTTGTATAGTTGATATATTCTTCCCCTCTTCCCTCTTTTTAAAAGTTTATTTATTTAAAAAAAGTTTATTTATGAGAGAGAGAGAGAGAGAGAGAGAGAGAGAGAGCGCATGTGCAAACAGGGGAGGGGCAGAGATAGAGAGAAGGAGAGAGAAAACCCAGGCAGCCTCCATGTGGATGTAGGGCTCAATCTCATGAATCGTGAGATCATGACCAGAGCTGAAATCAAGAACCAGATGTTTAAACGACTGGACCATTCAGGCAGGCACCCCATCTTCCCGCTTTCTTAATCTGTGGAGATTTTCTTATTCCTCCTCTTATCTACATAGAACCTAGCTGACAACAGTAGAGTTATATATACTCATTATGAATGATTTTAGAGAGAGAGAGAGAGAGAGAGAGTGTGTGTGTGTGTGTGTGTATTTATCCAATCAAATTCTAGAGCCTCCTTTAAAGCAAGAATTGTGCTTTATTCTGTTGGGCCTTGGATAGTTCTGTCATGTAGATTGGACTCAATGTGTTTGTTCAATTGAACTGAACAAAATCAGGTAAATATGGGATTTTTGGTGGAAAATTAGGCTACTCAGAGGGAGTCAACAAGGCCTTGAGTGTCACAGGTGGGAGAAACCTTGGAAAAATAATAACTACAGAAGAGAAACAGAAAAGTAGGAAATTACAACTTTTCCTACCCCACAATTTGGCTTGGCATGGACTGGAGCTCTTCCTTTCATCCCCTGGGTAACTGCCCTGCTTTTCGAAACCTGGCCATTTATAACAGAATTTTTGCTAGCTGACAAGTTGGATCAAAATAAATATTCACCTTGATAGAAGGGATGACATTAGAATGATTTGCCAAGAACATGTTAAAATTCCTTTCCAGCCAGAGGGTGTTTGAGGGTAAATAACAGTGACAGAGTAAGAAACATCTTAACTCCACATCTTTTTCTTTCTCCCTATTGCCTTCTGTCTTTCCCACAAAATACCATCATTCCAAGTAAAATGTCGCCCACTCCCATTTTTGTTCCGTCAAAGGCAGTTTGTTACAAGTATACAGAAGAAGGCTCTTTTGATCGCAAATCTGAGGAAGTCCCTTTGAACAAAGATGCTTTAAAAAAAAACCATTAAATGTAATAGCCATATTAATAAAGGCAAGACCTTTAGAAAAAAGAATTATGACACTTCAGAGCCAGTTATTCAAAATGAGGGGGATGATGTAGATGCCTAGAAAAGTTTCCACTAAGCATGCAAGTGAATGATGCAGGGGGAAACACTGGTATACTAGGATAAATGTTGGTTTGTCACTGAAACGATAGCCGCCACCAGAAATTTTCCTACCCAAGTAACATTCATGATGCCAGGCCTTGGTCCAAATTTCCTCTGAAGATTTATAGTGACAAAGGCTGCTGTCGCTAAGATCCTTTGCTGCTATTCTCAGGAGAAGATACTAAAAGCGCATACTCAAATGTCCTCACTTTATCCACATGGTAAGATTTCTCAGACATTCACAGGGACAAAGTAAGATGAAAGTCAGTCTTTATTGTGAATATTATAAAGCATGTGTAACTTATCAAGTGGTGTGCAGTTAAAATTGCTCCCTGGAAACAAACCTTGATTTGTAGAATTGCCGATTTCCTTGGAGTAAATACCCCCACTGTGTGCAAACTACCAACAAGATGTCACTAAATGTAAAGTTGGAAACCCACATCAGTGGACTCCAGCACACCACTGGTTCTTATCTATGAACTAACTAATTGCCTCTTTCTCCAGAATTAGAGCTGAAATGGATATTAGATGTTATCTAATCTAACCCCTCACCCAACCCATTGTAAGAGAAGGGATATAAAGAACAAAGCACTCAAGTTCTTTATCTCAAGGTTTTCTTTGAGACAGAACAGGTCCTTCAAAAAAGGTGACTTTGCAAGTATGAGAAGGGGCATGGAGTACCCCATCAGAAGAGAGAACACTTCATGTTGGCTGTGATTATTTCACTGCACATCCAGCTGCACACACGGTAGCTATAGTAGTGAAACAAGGATCTGAGGAGCAGATGCATTCTCTCCTGGTTTGCCACTACCTCCTTTTTCTCACTGACCACAGTGCCAAATGCAGAGCTGTCGCTCCGCTGATCTATCATGGTGAGAAAGAGGGATGTCGAAAAAGGGAAATAATTCCATTACACTTCTTCACAATTCTGCCTAGAACTGAGATCAGCTAAGATTGACCAGTACAGTAGGTCAAGGGGAATTCAACAAATGAGGTCCTTACATACCGTATTTCAAGGAGGTCGATTTTATTTCTTAGTGTGATGTTCCTGCCATAAGTAAGTATCACTGTGCTTTTAAAATCATGCTTCCAATACTTGCCACTTCATGGTTTCCTGGGCAAAGATTAACTAATATTATCTCAATTGTGACAAGCTTTCTATTTGTGGCTGCTAACAGATGGACCCAGTTCTGTGTGTGCCTCCATTGTATCCATTCTGCTCTGAAATTCTCTTAATTGTGGGGAAAAAATTCAGAGCAGGGCTTGTCCAAGGGTTGTATCTCCAACCTGCCTCAGTTATACCTGTTAAGCAAATTCTATCATGTATTATCAGGCATATTGCTGGGAACTTAAGAAACTGTTTCTTTCCATTCTTCTATTTTCCTAAGTCTGGATAACATAAAAATCTGTTTTGGTTAATATTCAATGTCCTAATAAAAAGCATATGGCAAGCCCTAAGGTCAGGTTGTTAAATTTGTCCAGAAAATGAAGCTGATTTTTAGAATTCCAGAGCATGAGTGAAAGTACAGTACATCCTGCTTTCAGAAGATAATTTTTAATGCTTATCATTTCTTTGAAAGTGAGTCTAGTTCTAATGAGAAATAGTCACAGAGGACAGGGAGGTGAACGTCTTTTCTCTGTCTTAAGAAAGCTATAGCATGAGCACACAAAAATAGGGGTTTTCTGTTTATTTTTCAGTTGTCTCAGCTTATATTATATCCCCTTGCTAGCTTTCTTTGTGACATTTTATCAGTGTTAATAAACATTTAGTTGTCGGTTTGCACATGTTACTTTACACTTCTTAAATACCTACTCCATGAGGGAACAGACATGATCAGTCTCCAGACTGTCATATCCTCAGTGCCAAGCACCAGACCTAGCACATAATGGATGCTCAATCAATGTCGTTATTAGTACAATCCATCGGTGGGGACAGGGTGCCTGCTTAATTCCTCCATCTCTTACTACTTTTCCTGCATCAGAGTAATACCTCTAAATGGCTAACTGCAATGTGAGACAGATGGTGAAGAACCCAGACTTAGAACTAGATCTCCCAACACCATCCAATGGATAGACACTGGTGCACATCCTACTGGGGAACTCTACCACCCCTAGAAGCAGTCAACATCAGGGAGGTTCAAGGCAGGGAAGCAAAGGACAGAAACATCTAGACCAAAAGATATAGCTAAGAGCTCCAGGCAGGCAAGGAGCATCAGGAAGTTCTAGAAACAAAGCAGTTCCCATGATTCTGACACAGACACAGGAACAAGGTAGGGATCTAATTATTAAAATTATGGGGCATGGTGGGGCTCAGGAGTAGAAAAGAACCCCAGAAACTATATTTGGTGAGCAAAGCCAGGGCCAGATTGGGCACGAGAAGATGCTGGTTTCAAGAGTATGTAACTGCAAATCTTTATTTTCCTTAGTTCTTCAAGGATGAACCTGGGCCTGGAGTGAAGCTTGACTTGTGTGTGTAAGTCAAGTGCTCCCATTAGCCAAGTGTGAAGCACAGTAGCTTATTACAACACAAGACACTTATTAAACATCCCAAATGGCCAGCCCTATTAATGGATCATAAGATGTGTGGGGTGGGTGTGTGCATGCCTACACACATGCACACACACACACAGTTTCCTTCAGAACACTACAAGGACTTTCTCACATCAGTTTGACCCTAGTATTCTGGAAGAAAATATTCTTTTGTGATCAGCCCCACTTTACAGGAAGGATAGTGAAGTCATGTGAAAGCTCAGACAATAGTAACTATGTGGAGACAAGAAGTTAGGTCTCCTTATTATCTGGCTCAGGGTTCTCCTCCAAAGATGCTATTTGCATTTAGTAATATGGACAATGAATCCATTTTAATTTTTTTATTGTTTATTCATTTTTGAGAGAGAGAGATAAACAGAGTGTGAGCAGAGAGAGAGACACACACACAGAATCCAAAGCAGGCTCCAGGCTCCCAGCTGTCAGAACAGAGACCAATATGGAGCTTGAACTCATGGACCACGAGATCATTACCTGAGCCAAAGTCAGATGCTTAACTGACTAAGCCACCCGGGCTTAGTCAAGGTTCTTGAGATAACATTGTATTCAGTGGTACCCCCAAAAGGCTGCCAGAAACATATTGTTTCTATGTAACCAAATTTGTCAGTATAGTCATTAATACGGAATCTATCGTGAAGCTGCGAACTGAGCTCTAAAACCTGTAGAGAGGTTTATAGCTCCGGGAACTCATGAAGTAAAACTGTAAAAATATTCCTGCTGACTATGCAAGAGGGACTCTGGAAAATAATTAGCTGTAACCGTCCTGTCCAGACGCACTGTATTCTCCAGTTAAAAAGCAAACTCTGACAAATATAATGTATAAGTACCAAGACACAGAGACACACATGCACACACACACTCAACATGGCAGAACACTGCTACTTTCCAGGGACTGGATTTCACAGTTCCTTGATTCACCAGAAATCTTTGACAAGTATCTTTTTCCTTGTTTCAATATCAACTTGTGCGTATGGGGGTAGGGATGGCTATTTACCCTCCTTTCTCACTGAATTTTTTTGTTTAAGAAATAGACCCTTGCCTTAGAAGGTGAAGAGGCTTTAGCATTAGTCATAACCACTGCTTCATCAGGATTTCCAGCTTTAAGCAGTGGTACAACTTTTATATTAATAGCTTTGTACTTTACAAAGAAATTTCTTGGACACAATTTCACTTGCCCTTCACAGTAACCCTGTAAGAAAGGTGTCATCCCCATTTGAAACATGAGGTTTGTCATGAATTGGCCACTCTTCAAAGCACTGGGCTTCCAAAAAGAAGAAGACTGAAAAGCCCTAAAGAAGTTCGCATTCTAATGGAGGGGAAAAAATGACAAATGCAAGTAAGTAAATGGGTTGCATTCGGGTAGTTATAAGGCTACAAAGAGAACAACTGGGGGCAGAGTCGATCAGGGGGGTTCTTGGAGGTAGTGACCACTGACGTGAGATTTAAATGGAGAGAAGGAGGCAACCATACAAAGATCAGGTAAGGTGCATTCCAAGAAGAAACAGCAAATCCAAAGTCCTGAGACAGGGATGATCTTGACAGGTCTGAGCAATAGACTGGAGGCCAGTGTGACTGGGATGTAGTGAATGAGGAGAGGAGGGGGAAAGTAGTGAGAAATTAAATCAAAGAGGTAGGCAGGGGCCGAACCAAGTGGGGCCTTGCAGCCCTGGTGAGGAATCAGGTTTAGTCTAGCTGCCACGAGAAATCTTTAGAATATTTTAACCAGATGGGTGACATAAAACACAGTATTTAAGAGCTCCTGTAATAGGGCTAGGGCACCCACATTCACATCCTGTGTCTGTTAATTATTAGCAGTAAATTCTTGGACACATTTCTTATCTTCCCTCTGCCTCAGTTTCCTCATCTGTAAAATGGAGATGGCTGTAATACCCATCTCAAAGGGTTTAAAGGAACAAATACATGTAAACAGGACCTAGTAAATGGTAAGTTCTCAGTAAATGTTAGCTATCATTACCATATTTAGAGAAGTCATGCTGATGGCTCTTTGGAGAATGGACTATAATGGGCAAGTATGGAAGCAGAGAAGCCAGTTAGGAGACTGTTGTGATCATCTAGGTGACACATGACAGAAGGTTAGATATGGTCATAGCAGTAGAGAAGTAGTTGAATTCCGGATCTACTTCAATGTTTGCTAATAGGACTCACCAGCAGAGTAAAAGTGGTGTGAGGGAGAATCCATGTGATTGTTGTTTCTTCTGAGAACAATGTGAATGGTGGTGCTCTGAAGCCTGGGAACAGAGCAAGATCAGGAAACCAGAGACTCTGCTGGTTGGAAACGTTTATTATAGAACCAAACAAATAAACACACAAGTCTAAACCCAGGAGAGGTACAAATGTGGGATTTCTAAGCTATCGAATTAGTCGGAAACTAAAAAAGAGAATGTCAACAGTGGAAAGAAGAGGACCAAAGACTGAGTGCTGAGAATCTCCAGGATTCTCAGAGGGAGAATCTAGAGGTACAATCTAAAGGGAGGAGGAGTTAAAAAGGGAGACTGAGAAAGCAGGGCGAGCAAGATAGCAAGAAGTCCAGAAGCATGTCACGGAAGCCCAAAAAATAAATCATTGCAAAGACTAGAGAACATCTATGTCAACCACATCTGAGAGACTAGGGAAATATAGGCAGAGATGTGACCTCGACATTGGCTAAGTAAAAATCATTGGTGACCTCAACTCTGCAAAAAATATCAGGCTCAGTGAAGTTGGAGAAGTGGTAGAACTGATTTCAGAGAGCAAGGGAAATAGAGGAATAAGAGAGTGGACTGACTGAGACAGATTTTAGGAAGTGGGGATTATTCGTGTTGGCCTAGGATGTGAGAGCTAAAGGAGACTATTGCTGAAGCTGAGAAGATCCAGCTGAAAGACCGGCAACTAAGGCTTAGGAAGAAAAAATTGCTGGTCTAAGGAAGTAAGCTTAGCAATGTAGCAATGGCAGCATTCACTAGGAATCCTGTGTTCTTCACAGGCCGGTGCTACAACCCAAAGTATTCACAAGAACGGAGGGGGCATGTTACCAGATGAAATGCTGAGAGTATAACCTATTTTGATGTTTCAACTATGGAATACAACTTGGATGCTTGTTAAAATACATCCTTTTATCATGAGAAAATGGAAAGAAGTATTTCAAAAGGAAGAAAAAGCTAAATATCCAAAAGCTGAATTGCCTCATTGCCTACAATCAGGAAAATAGAACTGAAATGCAAGAGAAAATCATTCAGCATTGTGGTATACTAGAAGGGACCTTCAAAGAGCAGCTGATGCACCCACAAAAACTAGAAAGTCATCCTCCACTCGTTCAAAGGAGAAAACACATATGCTGTGCTTAAAGAATTATAGGACAGAAAACATCTTATAAAAGGAACAAAGACAGTATGTTCAAACTTCCTTTCAATTTAAATAGGAAGAAAAAGTTTCCAGAAGGTTTAATTTGGGTACTAGTAATATCCTTTTACTAACCAGTTGCACCATAATGATAATCAAAGTAAGCTTATGTTTTGCTTTTGGAGAAGGAATTATTTTGTCTTTGATTTCTAAAAAACATTTACTGTAATATCCTTGTAATTGGTTTTAAGTCATCTATAGTCTCAGCTCTTTCTTTAAATAGGTATTGGTGAAATAAGTAGTCAAGACTTTTTTGTTAGAATATTTTTGAAAAGTTATCATGTAAGTAGAATTTTATAACCTAAAGAATTAAAAACAAAAGTTAGAACTGTAAAGCCTATGATATAATTGGTTTTGCAGCTCTCGTAATTGCTTACAAGTGATTTCCAAGAATACCCCCAAGATACTGGGGTTTCTTTTTAGTTCAAGAACATTTCCCTTAAAAGTTGACCCTCTTGGAATTAAAACATTTAAAATTGTAAGTATGTACAAGTGCTGAGGGAGAGGAGGGATGACCTTTCATAATGTATGACCAACTGCTGACTTGGAGTGAAACTTAGTGCTTAACATTGCAGGGGCTCCATTTAGAAAATTTCAAAGGACATAGAAAACCAGTGCTGACCTAACTGAAGCTGGTTTTCATCTGTTTCTAGTTTTCTAGAATACTTTCCTTCTTCAACTTCATGATAACTGGTGGCAGAATAGCATCACTTTGCTGTCAGATTGCAAACTCTTTGAGGACAAGATTGATTTTATTAAGTCACCCATGGAAATGCCCAGTGCCTCGAAAAAACTAAATATATTTTTTAATAAAGGTCTGAATAAATTCCTAAAGTGGTGGGATGTAATATGCATGCCTTCTCTAACTGCTTCTTGTTAAGAGTTTCTAGTATCTATAAAATAGAAAATAAAATTTAAATGTTAGATGATCTCTCTAGGCTTACCTAAAGACTTATAGAGAGGCACCTGGGTGGCTCAGTCAGTGAAGTGTCTCATCTTTGGCTCAGGTCATGATCTCACAGTTCATGGGTTCAAGCCCTATCTTTGAGGTCTGTGTTAACAGCTCAGAGCCTGAAGCCTGCTTCAGATTCTGTGTCTTCTTCTCCCCCTACCCCTTCCTGACTCACTCTCTGTCTCTCAAAACTAAATAAATGTTAAAAAAAAAATTTTTATAAAAAGACTTGCAGAAACACTTTAACTTGTTAAGGAGTTAAAGTTTTAAAACTAAAGAAAAATGTAATCTTATTTTATAAATGAATCAACGTTGAGCTTGTTGGTCCAAAAAGGATATTGTTAGTGAAGACGGTTAGCGGTCTACCAAACTCTGCTCTCTCCAATATGCTTACATTTTCCAGTCTCCATTGCAGTTGACTATACCATGCAACTAAGTTCTCTCTGGTGGAAGAAGAGAGGAATAGTGGTTCACTTTTAGACCTGGCACACAAAATAATCTCCTTGAAGTATGCCTTCAAGTTCTTTCCTGCACTCCACCTCAGCCATCAGGAAGAGTGGCATCCTGAGCAGCACAAGCTGGTGATGGAACCAGCACATTCACCTTGCATCACTGAGGGATTGTGGGGAGCAGGCTCATCTGCTAATTCAGAACATTTACTTGGGGGGTGCCTGGGTGGTTCCATCGGTTAAACATCCGACTTCGGCTCAGGCCACGATCTCATGGTTCATGGGTTCGAGCCCCACATGAGGCTCTGTGCTGATAGCTCAGCATCTGGAGCCTGTTTAGGATTCTGTGTCTCCTTCTCTCTTTGCCCCTCCCCCACTCACGCTCGCTCACATGCGCTCTCTCAAAAATAAAGATTTTAAAAAAATTTTTTAAAAAGAACATCCACTTGAAACTGTAAGGGGAAATAAATTCTGTCATGTTTGAGCCACTATATCCTGAGTCGATTTATAACAACCCTTTAGCCTAACCTAGTTAATACAAGTAGCACTTACTGAGTGCCTAATTTCTACTAGGCAGTGTGTTAGGGAAGGAAATTTCTAAGACATTATTAACAGCATATTTTCGATCTAGTATTTATTGAGTCCTAATGTGTCAGGCATGGCTAAGCATTTCATGTTTAAGACCTCATTTATCCTCACAATAGCCCTAAGAAATAGGTACTATTTTTCCCCTTTTACACATGAAGAAACTAAGGCTGGGACAAGTTAAAAAAAAATTGGCCCAAGGTCACAGCTAATAAGCATTGGAGCAGGAACAAAACAGAAGTTACACAAAGTCCATGGGACTAACCATTAGGCAACGTTGCCTTGGTCAGGTGCTTTGCCTTTACCATACAAAGGACACATCCAAATGCAATAGACACATCAAGAGCAGTGTCAAAAAAAAAAAAAAAAAGTATCTGGTGCAAAAGACTCTGATTACTGTGACTTCTAATAGGTATGCTTCCCCATGACTGAAATGATCATGTTCTGTGTGTCTAGCTTCAATGGTACACTTTCATACTCACATGAATGCTCTGAAGACCCATTGAGACAGGCCCTGTGTTCTACAGGGTACACATGAGTGCACTGCGTGAAGGAGTTGGGGCTACAGAAAGGTCAACAGTATCCATCCTGACCTTGAGGGGCAACAGCACACAAGTACCAACAGGAAGCAAGTAAAATGGTAGTTTTCTTTGAAAGATCTCCAGTGGTGATTTAGAGACTAAGTAACCTGGAACATAAGTCAGGATTTGGCTTTTTCAAAACCGACCTCTACTTGGAAGGTATTTTCATAAGAGTAATTCCCTCAGGGGCGCCTGGGTGGCTTAGTCGGTTGAGCTTAGGTCATGATCTCGCGGTTCGTGGGTTCGAGCCCCGCATCAGGCTCTGTGCTGACTGCCAGCTCAGAGCCTGGAGCCTGTTTCAGTCTGTGACTCCCTCTCTATCTGACCCTCCCCTGCTCACGCCATCTCTCTCTCTCCTAGAAATAAACAAAACATTTAAAAAAAAAAAAAAAGTAATTCCCTCAGTAAATATTACATATTTTGATACTCTTTAGAGAATGATAGGTGTATAAATCACAGGACACAAGGACATTGAATAGAGCAGTAATGGTGGTCTGCGTTGGAATATCCTTGTATAATGCTCTTAGAATGTAGATTATTAAGGGGGCGCCTGGGTGGCTCAGTCAGTTAAGTATACAACTCTTTATTTTGGCTCAGGTCACGATCTCACAATTTGCGGGTTTGAGCCCTGCACCAGGTTTTATACAGTTAGTGCAGACCCTCCTTCAGATCCTCTGTCCCTTCTCTCTGCCCCTCTCCTGCTCCCCTACTCACCAACTTGCACACTCAGGAGCTCTCTCTCACAATAAAAAAAAATTTTTAAAAAAGGAATGTAGACTAAGAATAGTATTTGAATTTGCTGGACTTGGCAAAATCAAGGCCCTTATCAGTGGATACACCTATACATGGACACACCTAAGACTAATTCCTTTAAATTACTCTCCAGTTACAATTTAGGCTGAAACGTGCCTGTTTTTAATTAAGGCAGCTGTTTGTTTTGCTACAAATGTTATTACCACCATTGAAGCTCATAATATAAGTGGATTTCAAATAACAGGGTGCCTTTGAAATCTGAATTCTCCTATCTGGATTCATATTTGCTTGGCTTGACATCCTGCCTTTTGTAGCATCAGCTTTGGGCTCAGACTTGTCCTTTGAACATGGTCTTCTGCTGAGTCTCTTGCTCCTTACACGGCTACATGGCTAACTTTCCTAGGAGGAGTTTTGGGCCAGCCAAACATGGTCTCTGAGTGGACACTGCAAAATAGAGTATCATCCTGCTACAGCCTCCTTCACCTTCGCCTGCACCTTTACATTTTTCATAGCCCTACATGATTCCCTATAAGCCATACAGAAACTCAGGCCCCGAAGAAACCGACAAGAAAGGCAGAGGATTTTACTTTTGTTTCTTGAGGGCCTCCCAGCCAAGTGCCCTCAACCATAAGCTTCTCCATTCCTATCTTATGAATTGTTGAGAGTTGTTAGATTCCAGAGCATTCATTGGACGTTTTTTAATGGGTAGTGTTTTTATGCCTTAACAGATACATAGCCACTCTCCACTTTACTTCTTACGTATCTGATTTTATTTCAATGTGGGAAGCTGAGGTTGGCAAGCCCTACCTTCTTGTACAAAACCCCCAGTTTCTGGTTCATGTGTCTGTCCTCAGGGAAGCAGATGTCAAGACAAAATTTAAATCACAAGAGATATATTCAGGGTAACACTTATCAAAGATAAAGAGGAAACAAAGACTTGTTTCAGACCAGCAATATAGGCCTGACACCTCTGAAGAGAGAAGGGAAAAGAAGGGTGAGTAGGTAGGAAAAGCTTTACCCTGTGGTGTGGCTCTTAAGAGGCACCTGGGTGGCTCAGTCCGTTGTGTCCAACTTCAGCTCAGATCATGATCTCACAGTTCGTGAGTTCGAGCCCCATGTCGGGCTCTGTGCTGACAGCTCAGAGCCTAGAGCCTGCTTTGGATTCTGTGTCTCCCTCTCTCCCCCTGCCCCTCCTCTGCTTGCACTCTCTCCCAAAAATAAATACACATTAAAAAATAAAGAGCCTCAGACAGCACAACGGGACGCCAGAGTCCAACCTGTCTGTGGGAGCGTCCTTGCATGGGGCAGAAATGGTCAGGCCCACTACCCCACCAAGCCTGTTCATCTCAAGGAGAACATGCACCCAGCTCATGCACCCAGCTCAAACACAGTAGATCACAAAGACCTAAGCCTGAAGACTTATGGGCTGCCTGCACTCCTCAAGGCAGGTTCTCTTTTAAGAAAAGAAGTGTGTGGGGGCCTCCAGGATGACCTCATTTGGGGGTGAAATTGAGGCTTGACTTCAAATGTTCCTTTTGGGAGAGAAACTTCAGTCAGGGTATGGGAAAGTAAAGTCAGGGAAGGGAGCCAACCAAGAAAGTGTGACTTACTGTATTAGCTTTCTGTTCCTGTCGTAACAAACTTAGTAGCTTCATCAGCATGAGTTTAGTAGCTCCATTTCCACAGGTCAGGAGTCCTGGCACAGCAGGGCTGAGCTGCTTCCTGCTGAGGGTCACGTAGGACTGAAACAGGTGCTGGCAGTTCTGGGCTTTTATTTAGAGGCTCTGAGGGCCACCATTCCAGGCTCACCTGAGTTAGTGGCAGAATCCAGTTTTGTGTGGTTGCAGGTCCCATTTTGCTGGCTGTCAACTGGTGGCCACCCTTAGCTCCTGAGGCCTTTATCTGGTCCTTCGGTCTCAGAGCCAGCAACGATGCATCAATTCCTTCACAAGCTTCAAGTTTTTCTGACTTCTTCTGCTAGATCTCTTCTGCTTCCAGCTGGAGAAAATTCTCTGCTTATGGGTACCTGTGATTCAAAAATTGGACCCACCTAAGTAATCTGGGATAACCTCCATATGATCTAGAACCTTAATTACATCTGCAAAGTCTCCTCCTATAGCAATTTCACAGGTGCCAAGGATTAGGGTGTGGCCATCTTGGGTACCATCCTTCTGCCTACTACAATTATTAAGCAGATTACCACTGTCGGCACCTGAGTCTCAACTATGCTAGAGAACTCTGGGAGAAAGTAGATGATCTAGCCCAGACTTGTCCCCTGAACAGTCAAGAACCTGGGGTATTTAGCCTTCAGATCTCATCACCTAAGGGCATTAACTTCTAGCCTGCCCCATGGTGAGTGTGCCTTAAGCTATAGAGTCCTGGGTGCATCCCTTCAGCATATGCTAAGATAGTAAGCGCTGAGAAGAATTGGGTGGGATACTGACAGCTTCTGTGAAAATGTGCTTATGTCAGTGAGCTCAAAGTGGACCCAATCATCTTTTTTTCCCCCAAGGAAATCTTGATCTGTTGATCCCAAACTTTCCATTTTAGAAGAAGCAGGTGGAAAACAGATGACAAACCTTACTTAAGCCTCAATCCTAAGCCTCAGGCTCCAAGGCAATCTTTTGCCAGAGCCCCAATCATGGGTTATGAGGTTCATGCCCAACTATTAGTAAAATGGAACTTCACTTCATTTGCTACTAGATTCCTTATTTGTAAGATTTCCATTGAAACCTACAAGGAGGTGTGATTAACAGGATAGGATCCAGATATCATAATGTCACAAAAATCCACCTCTGGTCCTTATAAGCATCTGCAACTATTAAAGGTGGCCTACATTTACAAAGAGCTGAAATAGCTTTCTCTGGAAGCAAAAATGTAAAGCAGTGGCACTAAAGCAACTGGTGAAGTGGTTCCCATCCCATTATCTACAAACACTGGGACAATGAATAAAAATGGGCACTCAGCTGCAGACTCCAATTCTCAATATGTTTTGGAATAGTTTGGTGGGTAAAGTTCCCCATTTATGACAAACTCACCACCATATTTTTTGGTTGAACTTTCCAAGCCCAGTCCATATCACAACAGTATCCTCAACATGTGGTCTGAGGCTGCTAAAATTACCCCTGCTTTTGAGCTTTTGAGCATAGGCCAACAGTGTAAGATCAAAAGGAACAGCCATGGGGCGCCTGGGTGGCTTAGTCGGTTAAGCGTCCGACTTTCGCTCAGGTCATGATCTCACGGTTCGTGGGCTCTGTGCTGACTGCCAGCTCAGAGCCTGGAGCCTGTTTCAGTCTGTGACTCCCTCTCTCTCTGACCCTCCCCTGCTCACGCTGTCTCTCTCTCTCTCCTAGAAATAAATAAAACATTAAAAAAAAAAATTTAAAAAAAAAAAAAAAAGGAACAGCCTTGGAGTCAGACAAACCCGGGTTAGTCTCAGATTCCCTACCTACCTCATGTAGAACCCTGGCTCACCTCATCTTGCTAAATATAAAGGTGGTTGAAAGGTCTCAGTGAAATAATGCATGTAAAGCAAATAGCCGCAACAGCTAATGTGTATTTAGAAATCAATGAGTCACATTTTCTTTAAGTAATATTGGTGCGGGTACCTTCTAACACGTACAGAGTGCTATTGGTTTTTGTTTGTTTCTTCATAATGTTCCTTTGAGTTGGACCCAGTTCAAGTAAGTGTTGTGATATCATCTCTCATTGTCCTAACTCTACACCTGCACCTGCTTAAGGGCTAGAAGATGCTCTGGGTCTGCACACCCTGATTCCACACCAAGTCAGAGCAGCTGCTCTCTACCTCACAGGGAAAGAAATACGCCCTGAGCCCTGTATGTACATGGCAGAAGTTCTTATTTATCCAACAGAAAGATTATCTTTTTTGAGTGTTAATAAGCTCATCATCAGGTTTAGGAAATGAAAGCACATGTTAATGCTCACTTCTCCTCCTGGAGAAGAAAATGCACCTTTCCTACTCATCAGAAAATAAGTTTGGCATCACAGTTGGTCTTTCTATGCCTCTGCTCTCAGGAATTGTGATAGTTAACTGAGAACTGACTGTGTAAGGGCCACTTCCCAGATGTTTAAATGCATCAAAGCATTTTCTTTGATCTCCTCATTTATAGGCCCATCTAATTTCCCACATCCAGCTTCTATAAACAAACTTCCAGAGTGTTAGGTCCTCTGGATGTGAATTAAAATGCCATGCCCTGTGTAGCAAGACACCTTAGCTGTTTTGTATCAGCTATTTTTGAGTGGTGCGTAATAGAGGTAGCCCCCAGCTGTATGTTTTTGGAAAATTGAGAATCCTGGCATTTAATTAACCTCCAAGGCAAGCTTTAGTTTTGCTAAAAATAAATTTAGCGACAATTTTGATAGCATACAGAAATGTCTTCAGCTCCAAAAGAACTGATAGAGTAGCCAAGTACAATGCTGTTGTCTAAATTAATATAACATTTTAAGAGGAAAAGTAAATATATTTACTAAATATTCACTTACAGATCATTGTGCCAAATGCTGATGATTTTTATAAAGTACAACCAAATCATACCCCCAGTGAGTTTACAACCAAATAGAAAAAATAAGATTATATTAAACATATTAAGCATCGAGGAGGACACCATAGGATAAGATAAAATGCCAACTGGAACACCTACAAACATTCTTAATAAAATTAAAACAAGAACTTCAAGATTGTCAATCAGGGAGAATTTCTTTATGGGGACCTTATGTCCCTGGCTTTCTTTACCTTTCTTTTTAGGATGTATTGCTAATGGCCTACTGGAAAGGAGAAGAAAAGCCCAAGTAGTGGGATTTAAGCAGCGTATAACCCCAATAAAGTTCAAGTTTAAATCAGGAAAATCCCAATTTCCTTCATGACTCATGGCAAATCTGAAATGAGGTGAAAAACTAAACTAGGCTGAAAAATATAGAGACTGGAAGGACAAAAGAGAAATTACCTATAATTTGTTAATTGAATCTATTAGTCATATTTTCTTTGATAATTCTATGCCTTTTATTCAGTTATTTCAAAAATGTTTGCTGTTCAAAATGTACATTTTAAAAAATCCATACAAAACTGTAATTCGTTTTAAAACCAGACAGAAATGGTGGAAAAGGATTTTGAAAAAAGTTCACTGAAAATAAAAAGAATGCCGCCCCAAAAAAACAAAACAAACAAGCAAACAAAAACCTTTTAACAAGAAAGCCTAAATAGAGCAGGTACAAATTTTCCTTGAGCTCTTTGTTGCAATTTGCGCCATAAGGTGAACAGGCTAAAGTAGAAAACAAAAAGATACTTTGTCCGCATTTGCATTATGAGTTGCTCATCGGCACCTCACGGCGGCACCAGCAGCTCAGCCTGTCCTTCAGCTATTTGTTAAACCAGAGGGCTGGACACGTGAGGTGTATGGTCTCATCACATACACATATGCATGTGTGTGTGTGTGTGTATAGATATGTATATATCTTCATACAGAATCCATACAAGGCAACCCCTCAATCTAGATCCATATGTAGCTAAACAACTTGCTTTTCCCTCCCATCACTTGAAACCTCACTTGGATACTTCTAAGTCCAAGTCCCCAGGAGAGGCAGGAGTTACTTTTCCTGCTCAAACTCATGTCTCCTGAATTCTGGTTCCCTATCTGAGAGTCTTGCCTCCTCCCCAAGTAATTAACATAATACCCACCTCCTTGAGGATGGAACCAACCACTCTTCCTACCACTATTACTATTACTTGTAATGTTACTGCTGATGTTACTGCTACTACTAATAGGTACTATTTATAGAACACTGATGCTAGGTGCCGTGTTGAACCCTTTATATAAGTTATTTTGCGGGGGGTGCCTGGGTGGCTCAGTTGGTTAAGCATCTGACTCTTAGTTTTGGCTCAGGTCCTGATCTCACGGTTTGTGAGTTTCCGCCCCACAACAGACTCTCTACTGACAGTGCAGAGCCTACCTGGGATTCTCTCTTTCTTTATTACTTCTTCCCTGCTTGCACTCTCTCTCTCTCTTAAAATAAATGAGTAAGCTTTAAAAAATTATTTTATTTTATTCTCACTACAACTTTATAAGGATATATGGTTTAAAGAGGTTAGGTAATAAGCCCAACACCAGGAAGTATGAGAGCTGAAATTTTCATGAAGGCCTGTCTGATTCCATATCTAATGATCCTCCACATTACACAATACTATCCCCTTGAGGCCCATCCTATAACTTGAAGACAATTATATCAAACTCTCTCCATTCATAAGATGGTTTGGATTGTGTGATGATTTATTACAGGGCAAAGACAAGACAATAATCATGCTGTTTAGACAGTAATTGCTACCTAAATATCATGTTTTTCCTCATCCCAGTGATGGGATGATGGGGTGCCACCATCGGTTAATGTAAATTATGGTCTGTTAATGGCCCAGACATTTTCAAATAAATATACCTGAGCCAGGTGGGATTCAGACATAGGGGAAGACAAGTCCTTGCCAACCCTTTGTTGCTCCTGATTTTCTTATAAAGAGATATAATTATTATCAAGCTGTTTCTGACACCAAACTTTGGTTTTCAATGACTCTCATCAAATTCCCCTGATTATAGGTTTGTTACTCCCTCAGTCCTCCCAACTGTGCTTGGCTTGCTGCCGCACGACCTGCCATGACCACCACCAGTACTTAAACAGCACCTCTTTAGACATACTAAGCATGAGACTCCCATATTTATAAATAAAAGATATAATTGGCTCTTACAGTGACAGACAGCCTTGGATTCTTTTTACAAATACAGAGATTGTTCCACCAAACTATCCAAATAACAGGTTGGGTGTTTTGACCCAACTCAACAAACATTAATTGAGGACTATGGGGCCATTCACTGTACTGGGTGCTGGGGGCAGAAAGGTAAATGAGCTTTGTGCCCAGGAGTTGTCTGGTGATAGAGATCATTACACATCACATGGTGTCAGCAGAATAGACTTGATGACGAGATAGAGGGTCAGAAGTGCTCTGCCAGCACAAGGAAATAGCATGTGCAGCAACTTGTACGTTCAGGGATTCTTACTCAATTTGAGTAGAAACTCTGAAGAACACAGTTCAAATAGCAACCACACTTTACCACAGAGCACTGCATTCATCTACAGCTAGAAAAATGACACCTGGAATCAAAAATCTTTCTTGTGAAAGAAAAAGACAGTCTTCACAAATGCACTAACTTTGCATTTGACACCTACTTGCTTAGGTGATGATTCTTCTCTATTGGCTTCATGGCTGTCCCCAAACAAGCTGACGGTCGGTATATTCTGGCAAAAGAGAGGACTCTCAGATAATAAATTCAGAGGGCTCTTATCTCCACTAATGCCTTGCAGTGTGGTTTCACAACATGAAACCCCTTTACAATGCCTTATAGAATAAACTCAGAGAGCAAAAATTTAAATATAAGCCCTCTTGAAGGTATTAATGAAAAAAATATCTAAAATGAGGACCTTTTTCTAATAGCAAGTACTATATATTAAACACTTTTGTGTAATCATTCATTTCATCCCCACAGTAGTATGAGCTAGGGAGTAGCATTCTGTCCCTTGACAGTTGAGGAAACTAAACTAAAGGATCAGAGGAATGGAGAAACTTCAAGTCAGCCTGAGTCAGGATGGAAATCTAAGACTGCTCATCTTCAGACAAATCAGGTCCAAGTGGCATGAGTAAAGAGTAGGTAAAAATGCCTGATACCAGAAAGTTTCCTAGGGGTGGGGCACCTGGGTGGCTTAGTCGGTTAAGCGTCCGACTTTCGCTTAGGTCATGATCTCGCGGTTCGTGGGTTCGAGCCCCGCGTCGGGCTCTGTGCTGACTGCCAGCTCAGAGCCTGGAGCCTGTTTCAGAGTCTCTGTCTCCCTCTCTCTCTGACCCTCCCCTGCTCACGCTGTCTCTCTCTCTCTCTCTCCTAGAAATAAATAAAAATATTAAAAAAAAAAAGAAAAGAAAAAAGAAAGTTTCCTAGGGGAAAAAGGAAGAAGTAGACCGAAAAGGGAACACTTTAGTGGGATGCCTCAGTGGGTTAAGCGTTGGACTTTGGCTCAGGTCATGATCTCACGGTTCATGAGTTCAAGCCCTGCTTTGGGCTCTGTGCTGATTCAGATTCTGTGTCTCCCTCTTTCTCTGCTCCTTTCTGGCTCATGTTCTATCTCTCAAAATTAAATAAACATTTAAATTAAAAAAAAAAAATTAGAGAGCACTGAAGAAAGGGGAAGGATGGGAGAAGAAGGAGCTCAAATAAAATTCTTTCTTGTGGTTCTGGTGAAAAAGAACCTTACCCACACCTGATGATAGGCTCCCTGACACTTCTCCAATTCCAATACACACACCATGCAGACTTTGAAGTAGCTTGAAACCGAACTTAATTTTCCACCTGAGAAATTCCAGGACCAGCACACATTAGACTTACACTAGGCATAGACCCAACTCTCCCCACTCATTCCGCAGGCACTTTGGGGACACTAAATTGCAGGAAACGATTATCTTTATCATTTCCATCAAAGGAGTTATCTTTAAAAGCTAGTCTTATGGTGAACAATTACTGAAGCAGCTGCCAGGCATGAACCTTCTGCCAAGTCCTCACCCACAAAGCAGGTTTCTATGACGTGAGGACAATGGTTCCGGGAGCCTATGGAAGTCATTCTCGAAGCACACTTATATATTTCTCAAGGCCCCCCAACACCCTGTGCAGGAACTAATAGACTTTTCATACAAAACAAAAACTTGCAACACATTCCAGAAACTGAGCCATACAACCTATGTGCTAGTCTGTACTCTTCACCTAATTAGCATGTGACCTTTAGAAACTCACTCTTTCTAAAATTCCACTGTCTGTGTGAGAGGAGAATTACATGACTGCCAAAGATTTTCCCTACTTTAAATGTGTGATTCTATGAGACATCAATTTAACTAACATGTAGGCATAAATCCACACAGGGTGCAAGGCACTATATCATGAGGTAAAGGACACAAAAACAGGTAAACCGTGTCCCACATCCTCAAAGAGTTGCTTTGTCTTAAGAACTGCCAAGAATACTAAGGTTACAAAATTATTACTGGGATCTGAACAACTCAATCATTACCTCTTTATATCATGGGCTTTATAAAAATATTAAGAAATGGAGCATGTGTGTTTGTGTGTGTGTGTGTGTGTTTGCATGTGCATGCATGCACGTTTACACTCCTATCTACCTCACATTATTGTTGCCAGGATTAAACCCAAAAATATGTGATAAATGCGAAAACGTAGTAAATACTGACTAATAACAATAACTGCCATATGCTGGGATTTTCTACATGCCAGGTATTTTTAGCACATTATTTTGTCATAAGTGACCTAATGTTCATGACAGTGTTAAGATATGTATTCCTGTGTCCATTTCATGGATGAGAAACATAAGGCTAAGAAAAGTAAATACCTTGCATAGGTCACATCAAACAATAATTTAAACTCATATATGATGCCAGATTCATATATTTAGTAAGCTCGTTATTTTTCCTCTTTGGTCACTCTTTCTCCATGCAGCTAGCCCTGTTCTGCACATCTAACATCATGGTCTCTGCTTTTCAAATCAAGTTTGAGGGGCGCCTGGGTGGCTCAGTCAGTTAAGTATCCAACTTCGGCTCAGGTCATGATCTCATGGTTCCATGACTTCAAGCCCCACGTGGGGCTCTGTGCTGACATCAGTTAAGTATCCAACTTCGGCTCAGGTCATGATCTCATGGTTCCATGACTTCAAGCCCCACGTGGGGCTCTGTGCTGACAGCTCAGAGCCTGGAGCCTGCTTAGATTCTGTGTCTCTCTCTCTCTCTCTCTGTGCCTCCCTCGCTGATGCTCTGTCTCTCTCACTCTCAAAAATAAATAAATATTTAAAAATTCTGATGCAAAACTGAATTTAAAAATTTTTTTTAATTTATCTCTGAGAGAGAGACAGAGTGTGAGAGGGGGAGCGGTAGAGAGAGAGAGAGACAGAATCTGAAGCAGGCTCCAGGCTCTCAGCTATCAGCACAGAGCCCGAGACAGGGCTCGAACCCATGAACCATGATATCATGACATGAGCCAAAGTCAGGCACTTAACCAACTGAGCCACTCAGGTGCCCCGATGCATCAGATATTTTTTTAAGTTTATTTATTTTGAGAGAGAGAGAGACAAAGTCTTCACATGTGCATGAGCAGAAGAGGGGCAGAGAGAGAGGTAGAGAGAGAATCCCAAGCAGGCTCCGTGCTGTGCACAATTAATGGGGCACTTGATCCCACGAGCCATTAGATGAGCTGAGATCAAGAGTTGGACATTTAACTTTTTTTATTGTTTATTTATTTTTGAGAAAGACACACATACACACACACACACACACACACACACACAGTGTGAGTGAGGGAGGGGCAGAGAGAGAGGAAGACACAATCTGAGGCAGATTCTTGAAGTCACAGAACCTTGAGATCATGACCTGAGCCAAAGTCACATGTTTAACCAACTGAGCCACCCAGGCGCTGCTGCATTAGAATTTCTACGATACATATCTAGCAATTGTATTGGGAATGGTAGAGGCTCACAGTTTTAAAACTTTCCTGTTCCCTTTCCTTTATTTGTTTTTTACTTGAGTATAATTGACACATAATGTAACATTGGTTTCAGATTTACAGCATAGTGATTCAACTTCTAAATTATGCTATGCTCACCACAAGAGTATCTACCGTCTGCCCCCATACAACACTATTATAGTGTCATTAACTGTATTCCTTATGCTGTGCTTTTTATTCCTGTGACTTACACCATAACTGGAAGCCGCATCTCCACTCCCCTTAGCTCATTTTGCCCACCCCCACCCCCTCCGCTCTGGCAACCATCTGTTTGCTCTCTGGGTTTACAGGTCTGATTCTGCTTTTTGGTTTATTTGTTTTGTTTTTTGTTCTTGTTTTTAGATTCCTAAATGTGAGACCTGAAACCATAAAAACTCCTAGGAGAGAATATAGGCAGTAATTTCTCCAATACCGTCCGTAGCAACATTTTTCTAGCTATGTCTCCTAAGGCAAGGGAAACAAAATCAAAAATAAATGATTAGGACTCTATATAAACAAAAGCTTTGTACAGCAAGGAAACCATCCTATTTCCTTTTGAAAATATATGTGAAATATATGTATGTATATTTAAAAATACATGTAACATCACTTGCTGCATTCTGTGGCCCATCCCTTTTTTTCTTACTGTATCAGGGAACATGCTCAAAAGTCACAAGAATTTTGAAATAGTCCTGCCAGCATCTTCATTCATCACCATCATCATCAACTCGTTGAAGAGCAGTTATCTTTCTGTGGCAATGACTACGTGTAGTACACCTGTTGGGAAATCACCTCTCGTCTCGTATATTCTCAGTGTTGATCACCTCCCTGTCTCGCCACATGCATTTAAAATTTATATTTAGGGGCACCTGGGTGGCTCAGTCAGTTGAGCGTCCGACTTCAGCTCAGGTCATGATCACACAGTTCGTGGGTTCGAGCCCCGCGTCAGGCTCTGTGCTGACAGCTATCTCAGAGCCTGGAGCCTGCTTCAGGTTCTGTATCTCCCTCTCTCTCTGACCCTCCCCTGCTCACGTTGTCTCTCTCTCTCTCAGAAATAAACAAAACATTTTAAAAAATTTTAAAGAATAAAATAAAATAAAATTTATATTTATATCCCAAGTCCACTGCCACCCACTTTTATCTGTGCTTATACTCAGCTAAACAAGGTCCCTTCTTCATGGTTGCCTCTCTTGACAGGTTTTCCATTTCTTGCTGGTCTAATAGGATTCCGTCATCGTCACTCTCCTTGACTGCCACGCCAAATCCCAGCCTTTACTACTGCAGGATTAGAAGAGTGGCATCTTTAACCTTCCCTTTTTCAACCTCAATTGTATCTTTCATATGGATCTTGGCAGCCCTATCTGCCCATCCCCCTGGCTGTAAATAAATTCCAGGCTATGGGCATGCTAATCAGGAAATTTTAAAGTAGGACTTACAAATGAGTTTCAGGGGCTCTAGAAAACTCCTGAACCTGGGCAGAGAAGGACAAATATCATATGTTTGCACATATAGGAGGATTAGGAGGAACTTGACGGAGGAACAAGGGGGAGAAAAAGGGGGGAAATGGTGGGGGAAAGGGAGAGAGGCAAAC
>NW_024080810.1:1774034-1908087 GCF_003009895.1 Hyaena hyaena
AAAAAAAAAAAAAAAAGAAAAAAGAAAACTCCTGAACCTGGAAAAATGCTACTTGTATGTCGCTCTGTGCACTTTTCTAATGAGAGCATGTATGGTTTTCATGGGATCATAGAGGAATCCATAAACAACAAAAAAAAAACCTGGAATCTTAGAGTAGATGTAAATAGAACCAGAGAATGTTGAACCTAGAAGGGTTAAAGGCACCTAGTTTGGTGCTCCATTTTGAAGCCCACGAACATTGGAATTTTGTGGTGATAGCAATGGATGTACTTCGTTACTTGAAATATTTCAAGTGCAATGGGAATTATTTATTTATCTGCAAAAAGGCTATATAATAAAATGGACATTTCAAGATACTTTGTACTAAACACTTTCCATCTTTATTACATTAATCTTTGAATAGAGTATGTTTTATCTTTTGGGGGAGATGATAAAACTAAGGCTTTAAAGAAGCACTGACTTTGCCCATGGCCATAGGAGAGAGCCAGCCTTTAAACCCAAATGGTCCGACTCTAAAGTGTGTGCAGCTGACCGCTATGGAGTGAGGGAGCCCTGCTTCCTTCATGTTCTCCTTGTCAGCTACGTAAATTTGGATTAATAAAAATGGGAACATATAATACTACATAACAAATGTATATTACTTGTGTTTTGTTTTCCCTTAAGCCTGTGGTGCTCAACTGGGGATGATTTTGCCTCTCAGGGAACATTTGACAGTGTCTGGAGACAAGTTTTGTCGTTAGAACTGGGGATGCTATTAGCATGGAGTAGGAAGAAGACAGCAGTGCTGTGAAACATCCTACAAGGGACAGGACAGCCTCTCACAACAAAAAATTATCTGGCCCTAAATGTCAATAATG
This sequence comes from Hyaena hyaena, assembly GCF_003009895.1. Classification (NCBI taxonomy): domain Eukaryota; kingdom Metazoa; phylum Chordata; class Mammalia; order Carnivora; family Hyaenidae; genus Hyaena; species Hyaena hyaena. The sequence goes on from NW_024080810.1 coordinate 1,774,892, forward strand.
CCACTGCTGAGAAATCTTGCCATACAAATTCATGGTTTATAGCTTAACGGGAATTTCAAAGAACTTTCTTGCTGATGAAAATATTTACAGCTATTCATCTTCTTCCACCATGATACAGTAAACACGTGGATTTTTCATTGAACACATGAACTCCTATACTGTTTTCTCCCCTCTCAGCTTCCCTTTATTTTCTCTGATATTATCCCCTGTGTCCTCTAACCCAGTGCCTCTCAAACTTTAATGTACAATAGAATCACCTGGAGGGCTTTAAAAACACGACTCTTAGGCGATAACTCCAGCATTTCTGATTCATTAGTTCTGACGTGGGGACTGAGAGTCCAATGTTCTAACAAACTCTCTGTTGATGCCGGTGCTGCTGGCAGCGGACTGCACTGAGTAGTAAGGCAGATCACTCTGCCCTTCTAGAAGCTTCCCCCATCCTCCTAAAAGAACTGTACTCCTGTATCAGGCCACAGCTCCTTGACCCTGCTCCTCACCTAACCTTGTTTACACTTTGTTTGTTGCAAAGTGGAAGTGGCCACAGATTCTTTCTTTATCCATCTAGCACTTTCACAAGACTGGCAACTATTTTTCAGTCACCTTTAATACATCACAAGGACAGTTGAAATCTAATGTCACACTTCTTTTATGCAGAAAAAATGGATAGCTCTTCCCCATTCCCCCTCAAAATCATTTTTTATGTTTTCATTTTTTTCTTTTGGGATTTGGAAGAATGAAAACACATTTGAAAACTGGGGTGTCTGGGTGGTTGAGTCAGTTAAGCATCTGACTGTTGATCTCGGCTCAGGTCATGATCTTACCGTTCATGCACTCAAGCCTGCATCGGGCTGTTTTCCTATGATGTGGAGCCTGCTTGGGATTCTGTCTCTCCTTCTCTGTTACTCACCCTTGCTCTTCTCTCTCTCCTTCTCTCTCTCTCTGTCTCTCTACATAAATAAATAAATAAATAAATAAATAAATAAATAAATAAATAAACTTTACCAAAAAAAGAAAAGATCATGCCCTGAGCCAAAGTCGGACGCTCAATTGACTGAGCCACCCAGGTGCTCCAAGAAATCACATTTTAAATTCACATCTTTTCCCTACTCCAGTCACGTTTTCTAAAACAAGCATTGCACAACATTTAAACACCTACACTGTGTGTGTGGAGGGGGAGTTGTATAGGGGTAGTCCCCATTCCTAAAAAAAAAAGTCCCCATGACCTCTTCTTCCAATATTTACATTCAGCTGTTATCTATATTCTCTTTTTCCATAATCAGATCTTTTTGGTTTCTTAACTCTGAGAGGGACTCTAGAAGGCTTCTGGCTTTGTTTTTTCTGTATGACTTAGTCCAACTTGAGGTTAACTATGTTCTGTGCTTACCTAGAATGTAATTATTATTCAATGCCTCTTTTGAATTTCTTCTGTTCTTTACCCCCCTTTTTTAAAAAATATTTTTATTTATTTCTAGGAGAGAGAGAGAGAGAGACAGCGTGAGCAGGGGAGGGTCAGAGAGAGAGGGAGACACAGACTCTGAAATAAGCTCCAGGCTCTGAGCTGGCAGTCAGCACAGAGCCCGACGCGGGGCTCGAACCCACGAACTGCCGGGTCATGACCTAAGCGAAAGTCGGACACTTAACCGACTAAGCCACCCAGGCGCCCCTGTTCTTTACCCCTTTTAATTCCTCTCTGTCTCTGAATATTTTGTTCACCTCAGATGCAGTGAGCTTCCCACATGCCTCTATCCCTGTTCACTCCTTCCTCTAGGTTTCCCCTGGACAATCTCCCCACCTTTTCATTTTTATTCTCCATAGATCTTATACATCATGCCTTTGGTAAGGGAAACACTCCTTGTCTCCTTTCCGCAGCTACCCTCTCCCTGATAATTCATTGCTGTATATATTTTCTATACTAATAGTTTCATGTAAACATAGGGATGTTATGATGATTAAAATAATAAATATAAAGCCCTTATATCTTAAATATTATTAATATTATTCTCCTTAGACTCATATTTATTTCTCTAACAACACCTTAACTACCTCTTCCTTTTCTTCTTTTCCATTATGAAGCCTCCCCAGCCCTTCACAGCCTTCCCCCGCTTTCATCTGAAGAGATACTTCCTGCTGGGATATGCCATTGCCTGCTATGAAAAGTAAAGGAACTGATTCATTTTGAGAAATGCCAAATAAAAGCTGTGCTGTCTAGTGAACAGTAGGTTTACAACCTATTGGAAATATATATTGGAAACCACCACCACCACCACCCAAAGGTGATGTCCCAAACCCTTGGACACTTCACTTCCTGGTTCTTTTTACCCTCTCCATTTCACAGCCTTGGCACCATGCACCAAAGAATAAAGGAGGGACTGCAAGTATCTGTGTCACCTCAGAAGATGTACATTTGTTCCAGTCAAACTACTTTTGGCCTTACATGGGCATAGGTGACATCCAGGTGAGGTTATAACCTCTGTAGTACTCAGCCAATGAGGAATCAGGGGACGGACTTGCATGCTAGGAGATAAATTGTCTGCTGTAACTGCTCCGAGCGTGTCTGTCCATCAGACACCCGCTCTTGTGAGAACGTTGATTAAAGCCTCATTTAACTCTGCTCCTAGTCTCCACATTCCTCCTTTGATTGGGTATGTGGGCTTCTAGCTCACACTTCTCCTTTCCAGGACCCAGAACAGATCCAAGTCAATTGTTTCACTTTACTAAAACATGTTCTTGGGAAGTTTGCATCAATATGCATCTCTTGCCACATATATTGAATGAACTTCACCTTTTACCTGAGGCATGGATCTTAGGTTCTTTCAAATACAACCAAAACATGTTCTTTAGTACCACAGTGATTATGTGAATAATTTTTTTGAGCTGAACTAGTTTTTCTTGGGTGTCTGCCCTACTCATCTTTGCCTCCTCATGGAAAACACCGTAATTATTCCTTACTTGGGTTTTATTTCACCTGTATCCAAAAGAAATCTTTTACTGGAACTGAAACTACAAATATATCACCAACACGGTATGGTATGGTATGAACTGAATGATTTACTCACTTGTTTATTTGATGCTTCCCTATAGCCTCACCATTTGGTTAATCTTAGCCCTGTGACTTGTGGCCAATACATTAGCAGAAGTTGTGGCATAAGCAGAGAATTTCAAAATGCTTGAGCATTGGAAATTTGTTCTCTTCTTTGGAACTCTGACTATGATGAGAACAAGCCCAGACAAGCCTTCCAGAGGATGGAGGGTCGCTGAGATAACATAACCTCTGACGGAAAACCCCTAACATCCTAGCCATCCTACTTTCGCTGTCCTCAGCCAGGCAAACCTGGCCAACCCATCAACAAGCCACAGACTCTGAGTCAGTCTAGCCAGGATGGGCCAAGGCCAGCCCAGACTAGAAGTGCCGAGCTGAACTCCCACAAAATGTCGTACCCTCAGAATTGAGAGCTAAATAAATGGTTGCTGGTTTGAGCCATTAAATTTTGGAGTGGCTCTGTATGCAGCAAAAGCTCACTATTATACAACCTTTAACCATTTGACACCATTCTTATTCATACTGCGTTATATTCTAGGAATAACAAAAAGTCTTCTTTGGCATACTCTGTGAAATCATCATATATTCTCAACAATTCTAGCCCATATTCTTTTGACCACCTCTAATGAACAGGTTTTTTCAAAATAAAAATTGCCATTGAACTAAAAGAGCTCCGATCATTGCTTTTTACATTTAGATAAAAAAATAAATCCTTGAAACATACAACTCACTCAAAAAGAAATGGAAAACACACTGACTTCATTGTGTACTGAACTTAGCAATTACAAAAACATCTCCAAAAGAAAGCTTTAGGCCTACATGGCTTCACTAATGAGTTATTTCATCTATTTAAGATGTAAATAATATCAGTCTTACATAAACTGACCCCAAAGATAAAGAAAAAAAAAACAGGAAATCCTTCTCAACTTGTTTTAAAAGGCAAGCATAAATTTGATAGCTATAACATTATACAGATATAATAAAGAAAAATTACAAGTCAATATTTTTTTTTCTTTCTCTTAATTTATCATCAACTAATGTACAGTGTATACAATGTACTCTTGGTTTGGGGGTAGATTCCTGTGATTCATTGCTTACATACAACACCCAGTGCTCATCCCAGCAAGTGCCCTCCTCACTGCCCATCACCTGTTTCCCCCATCCCCTGCCCTCATCAACCCTCAGTTTGTTCTCCACATTCAAGAGTATCTTATGGTTTGGCCAATATGACTTATATAAACAATTTTATATAAAACATTAGGACATGATTTTAATAACATATTTAAAAGAATAATATATCACAAGTAAGTTGGATTTATCGCAGAAATACAAAGTCGGTTTAATACTAAACATCAATACCATTTATAGCATTAGCATAATAAAAGGGAAAATTTTATTATCAACTCATAGAAGCAGATAAAATTTTGTTTAAATGGTTATTTATTTACTTCTTATGTTTTATTTAATTTTGAGAGAGAGATAAAGACCGCATAAACAGGGAAGGGTCAGAGAGAGAGGGAGACACAGAATCTAAAGCAGGCTCCAGGCTCTGAGCTAGCTGTCAGCACAGAGCTCGATGTGAGGCTCGAACCCATGAACCATGAGATCATGACCTGAGCCAAAGTCGGATGCTCAACTGACTGAGCCACCCAGGCGCCCCAGAAGCAGATAAAATTTAATAAAATTCAACATCCATGTTTTTTTAAGACTTTATTTTTAAGCAATCTCTACACCCAACATAGGGCTAAAAATCACAACCCCAAGATCAAAAGTCACAGGCTCCACCAACTGAGCCAATCAGGCACCTCTCAACATCCATGTTTAAGCCTTAAGTAAGGCAGAAATAGAAAATAACATTTTGGGAGTTTTTTTGAGAGCATGTAAACAAGGGGGAGGGACAAGAGAGAGAATATCTCAAGCAGCCTCCACACTCAGCATGGAGCCTGACAAAGGCACCTGAGTCCAGGACCCTAGATATGACCTAAACTGAAATCAAGAGTCAGACGCTCAACTAACTGAGCCACCCAGGTGCCCTTGAACTTCTAAATACTCATATAATATAAACTGCTGGAAGAAAAAAAGTTAGCCTTAATTGTGAAATAGTAAAAGATTTTTTTCTGAGATTAAACAAGAAAAAATGGCTGCTAGCATCATTTCTCTTCAGCATTACTCTATGGAGACCTAGCCAGGGTGATAAAAGAAGAAAAGGTAGTACATTTTAAAAATTAAAACGTAAGAGTAGGGGCGCCTGGGTGGCTTAGTCGGTTGAGCGTCCGACTTTCGCTTAGGTCATGATCTCGCGGTTTGTGGGTTCGAGCCCCGCGTCGGGCTCTGTGCTGACTGCCAGCTCAGAGCCTGGAGCCTGTTTCAGTCTGTGACTCCCTCTCTCTCTGACCCTCCCCTGCTCACGCTGTCTCTCTCTCTCTCTCTCCTAGAAATAAAAAAAAAAAAAAAAAAACATTTAAAAAAAAATTAAAAAGTAAGAGGTGAAACTTTATCTGTGAATGACACAATTATTTACCTAAAAGATACAATAAAATCTGATAAGCTACTAAAACTAAGTGAATTTAACAATTTAGTTGGGTATAAGGCTAATCGATATATAAATATATATTTCTATATACTAGCAACAAGTAGTTGAAAAATAATTTTTAAATGCCAATTATAATAGCACCGAAAAAATGAATGAAGATGTCCCATATTCATGGATTGTAAGACTCAATACTTTAGGGAGGTCAGTTCTCCCTAAATTGATTTTCTAGATTCAGTGCAATTCCAGTTGAAATCTCAATAGCTTCTTTAATAGAAATTGACAGGCAGATTATAAAATATGTGTGGAAGTCTGAAGACCTAAGGATAGCAAAGGCAACTGATGAAGAACTACATTAAAGGATGTATACTACTAAATATCAAGATTAATTATGAGGCTACAATAATCAAAAACAATATAGAACCGGTGCAGGACAGGCAAAGATAGCAGGAGAAGAGAAGAAAATGTCTAGATATAGATCCACCCATCCATTATCATCTGATTTAAGGCAAAATTATTTCTGCAATGAAGGAGAATCGGCAAAATAAATGGTGCTTAATCAAGGTTACTCATTTAGGGGGGGAAAAAGCCTGAATGTTAAACAGTATCTCACATGATAAGAAAAAAAAATCAGATAGGTCACAGACCTAAATGTGACAGGTCAAAAAGTAAATCTTATCAAAGATAACATACAAAAATATCATCATGACCTTGGCCTAGGCAAAGATTTCTTACATAGGATACTAGCCATGAAAAGTATTAACCCTAAAGGAAAATGTTGATAAATTGAACTGCAATAAAATTAAGATTTTTTAATTTAAAAATATAGAAAATGAAAATGTAAAGTATAGAATGAGAAAAGATTGCACTGCATCAGACAGGACACGTATCCAATACATAAAGTGTTACTATTATAACAAAAGTCAGACAACTCTATAAAAATAGACAAGACTTGCAGACGCACTTCACAAAAGATGTGTGAATTGCCATTATACAGACCAAAAAAAAGATGAACTTGATTACTTCTCAGCAACGGGCAAATTAACGCCAGTGAACTACCACTACATATTCACAAGAATGACTAAAATGAAAAGGACAGACAATACTTAGTGTTACTAGGAATGCTGATCAATTGGAATTTTCATACAATGAATGCTGCTAGAAGTGTGAATGGGTACAAACACTTCAGTAAATTTACTGAGAGTATCCACCAAAGCAGCATTACTTATGACCCACTATTCCATTCCTAAATGTAAAGCCTAAATAAACGCTTACATTTGTGCACCAAAAGATATACAACAATGTTCTTGAAACATTATTTGTAATAGCCTTAAGATAGAAAAATCCAAAATTATTTAGCGTGGAAAAATAATCTGCAACATAGTCACTAAACGGACTACTACACAACAGTGAATAACACAGAACTGTTGTTACCCACAATAATGTAGATGAATCCCAGATACAATGTGAAATGAAAAAGACCAGACATGAAAGATTACATGACTCACTCTATATAACATTCAAAACAGGTAAAACTTCTCTTTAGAGATGGGAGTCAACTACTGGCTACATTTGAAGGTGAATAATAACTAGGAGGAAAAATAAAGCTTCTGGTTCCTCAAAAACTTAAAAATAGAACTGCTCTATAATCCAGCAATAGCACTACTAGGAATTTATCCAAGGGATACAGGAATGCTGATTCATAGGGGCACATGTACCCCAGTGTTTATAGCAGCACTTTCAACAATAGCCAAATGATGGAAAGAGCCTAAATGTCCATCAACTGATGAATGGATCAAGAAGATGTGGTTTATATATACAATGGAATACTACTTGACAATGAGAAAGAATGAAATTCTGCCATTTGCAGCAATGTAGCTGGAACTGGAAGGTATTATGCATGGAGTCAGTCAGTCAGAGATAGAAGATATCATGTTTTCACTCATATGTGGATCTTGAGAAACTTAACAGAAGACCATGGGGGAAGGGAAGGTGAAAAAAGGTACAAACAGAGAAGCAGAGAAGTAAACCATAAGAGACTCTTAAATACAGAGAACAAACTGAGGGTAGAAGGGGCGGGAGTGGGGAGAGAGGAAAATGGATGATGGGCATTGACGAGGCCACTTGTTGGGATGAGCACTGGGTGTTGTATGTAAACCATGAACCACGGGAATCTACCCCAAAAACGAAGAGCACACTGTATGCACTGTATGTTAGCCAATTTGACAATAAATTATATTAAACAAACAAAGCAATAAATAAATAAAATTTGGGGGGACAAACAAAAAACAAACAAACAAACAAACAAACAAAGAGCTTCTAGAATGCCTGCAAATGTGCTCTTTCTTATTCTAGGTCGTGGTTAGAAGCATGTGTTTACTTTATATTAGTGCTATGCTCTAATAAAGAAATACATAAATATATACATAAATAAACAGAAAACAAAAAAATTAAATGGACTTTGTTTATTGTTTTCTACTCAACTATTCTCTCACCTACTGACCTTTGTTTCTTATCTTATCTCTTCCTTTAGGTCTGTTTGTTTCGGGAACGTTTTTTTTTTTTTCCTTAGAAATCCTTTAAATATACAAATAGCTATTTTAGGGACATAACAGACACATCTACATTCCCTCTTTTCTTGCCGTTGATAGAATTCTTTCACTTTTTCTATGTAAAGTCCAGAATAAGAAGTCACAAGCTTAAAAGACAATGAAAGAAATATTTTTTTAATCCCAGGATTTACTGCATACTTGACCAAACTATTAATATTATAGGACTTATCATAGCTATATGTCTGTGTGTTTGTCAGCCCATTAACCAGAAACTTCTTCTGATAAGGAGCTAGATCTAAGTAATCTTTTTGATCCTGCTCATACTTAGTCTTCGCCACACAATAGGAACTCAATAAATTGTTGACCTAAAAAATCAGGTAATCCATTCTGAAGTCTTTGAGGGTGGCCAGAGGGCCAGAATTGAAAGAGGCTGAGATATCCTATTTCTCTAAGATGAAGAACTAGATTATATGACCTCTTGAGAGCCCTTCTCTCTCCCAGAGTCTATGATTAAATGACTTATGGCAATTTATAGTCTTCCTTAATTACTCACTGTGTCAGTCAATATATCACTGAGTTTTACTTTGTTCTTGTTTTTGTTACTTTCCTTTTATAAAAAAATCATATTTTGATTTATATTTTTTTCTGTCCTTTCTAAATTATTGCTATCTGAGGTAAAGGAACTAAAATGTATAATTTTTCATTTCACACCTATGTGATTCTTATGTTTGAAATTTTTATATCAGTGCTCCAGATTTATTTTCAGATACAAAATTAATATCCTGAACGATACATTTTGCTAACATAACAGGAAATCATTTATCTGATACCTGATTTTTTTTCTGGCTTCAGACCATAGCTAGTGCTTAGTTTGTCATATCACGTGTTACAACAGCAAAAATTATTAATTATGAAACAGATTAATCTGATCCACTAGGATTTGATGACAAACGTGAGTGAGGAAGACTCTTGTCAGAGGGGAAAAAAGTTTTAAATGAAAGCAAAAGAAGATAGCAATTGGAAAGTGGCTGTCTAAGTAGCTGATAAATGTTAATTGCTTTTTCTTCCTTTTTATGTCCAAAGTAACACTAATGACCTTCCAAAAACAGTTGTTTGCTATTAAGTAGACAGACTTTGAATGCAACTAAACTCTCTTGATAGCTTTTAATGCTTCAACCTTACTATAATTCAAGGTGTACAAAAATGTTCACTTTCTTAAAATGTGGTAACTGTAAAACTTAATGTACCAGTGATTTTGCTTTGTATATGAAGAAATAAATGTGGGGTGCCTGGGTGACTCAGTTGCTTAAGACTCCAACTCTTGATATCAGCTTAGGTCATGATCTTACAGTTCGTGAGATCGAGCCCCATGTCAGGCTCTGCACTGACAGCGCAGAGCCTACTTGGGGTTCCCTCTCCTTCTATCTCTGTCCCTCCCCAGCTCGTGCTCTGTCTCTGTCTCAAAAATAAATAAACGTTAAAAAATTAAAAAAAAAAAAACAATTACGCTAAAAAGCCTAACTGTATTTCATCAAAATACATACTAAAAATTATTATGCACCACCTCTGTACTTTGATGTCCTATGTTTATATGTTGACAAAAATTAAATGAAATCTTATCTTTCAAACTGTTTCAAAGTTCAAGAAACAACTTTGACCTCAAATTTATTGCAGCCCTCATTTCTCACTGCAACATAGATATGTAGTTTCCTTTCACTTTCTTATTAAAGATATAAAATGTTCACTTTCTCCATTTCTCATTTTTTAGTAAAGGAAGCAGATTTAAATTTTCTGCTGATTAAGGACAACCAATTTACAAAGTCTCCTTTCTTAGCCCCCAAGCAAAAGGAATTGTAAGATCACTTATTATTTAATCCTGACTCTAATTCTCACTCTAAGATTGTAACATTCAGGTGGATGGGAACTAATTCAGCAAATGTAACAATGACTGATGGCAGACCAACTAGCATTTTTCCTAATTGAGTTCCTCTGAGAGTATTATTACAGCTAGGGTTACAGAGAAGGAAAAGTTATTCTTGAGGAAGCCCCATGTAAGTGGGGAATTGAGGAAGCCATTCATTACCATAAGCTAAGGAGGCAACTGACTATTATAGTTTGAAGGGCTGAAAATGTCTTCTGCAGTTTCTTCCAAAGCACTTGCAATTCCAAAAGTATTCACTATTTTGGGTTAAAATGTGAATGCTATCTAGGACGTGGAACACTCCTGATAAACTAGTTTTCTAAACTAAATGACCCAAAAGATATGGGTTGGACAAAGAAAGGTAATAACATGTAAGCAGGGAAAAGGGCGGAGATAAGTTCAGAAAGTCAGACAGAAAGATCATCGTGAACAAAGACAGGTAGAAAATCACAAAGTATAGTTAAGGGAAAGCCAGTAAACTGACTAAAGCCGATTTTAAAAGCAGTAAATGATAGGTCTGGACAATGACGGAATATCGGATGTTGTCATTGAGGGAGCAAAATACAAATTTTCAGAGGTATCACCAAAAATTTGTTTAGCGAGTCTAAAGGTCCTTCAGCAGCACGGAGGCTATAGCGGGGTCCAGATGGTGGAGATGAGGAGAGGATTTTGTGAGGAGGCTATTTTTAGAGAAAGCTGGTTCTGTGCTGGGAGTAGCAGGGCCACACCCGCTCCACAGTCCTACTGACAAGAGCTCACACAAGAACATTCAGAGAGAGGCTTACGCCCTGTCACCAAAAGGCAAGGAGGGGCGTTGCGTGTTTGATTTCTGCCTGGAAATCCTTGGAGTACAAGATGGGCCTGCTGGCTGTTAGGTAGCAGAGAAAGGGAAACAACATCTACACCGAGATCAGCCTGTAGTCCCAAACGTTTTAAAGGCAAAGATATGTTAGTAATTCACACAAGAGAAATAGCCTGAAGCCATTTCAAATTCTTCCCTAGAAGTCTTCCAGGAAAACAGGAGAAAACACACACACAGACACACACACACGCGCGCGCGCGCGCGCGCGCGCGCGGGCGCACACACCCACCAGAATACTGTGGGGAGAAGCAGCTGGGGAAAAATATATTGCCCTCATCACTAGGCATAAACTCAAATGTTCTCCGTGAGAACATTTGAAAGAGCACACAAGAAGAAACAAGTCAGGTTGGACATCTTTCTGGTGGGAGGCAGGAAGTAATAGCTGCATGTGAGGCCTGCCCTTCTCCCTTCAGCTAGGAGCGACTTAAAAAAACCTTGACTGCAAAGACAGAGGAGGAAAGGGAGGAGAACTGCTCTGGGTTTTCTGTAATCGATGATTTCTTAGCTTCGATCCTAAAAGCAGGTTGAGCCGTACTGAAAGGACACTTTTCATATGCCTGTATTTGAGGTCAGATTTCTAAGTGGTGTGCCCTTCCATTTGCCCCTTCTCAAACCAAGGCCTCCTATCCAGCTGGGAAAAGGAGAAAACGTGTAAATCAAGTATAAAATGTTATGACTTCAAGGGTCTATTTTAAAACACCAAATTGACATTGTGTCTTGTGACTTATTGTAAACAGAATACTTTGTATTAATTAAGTCATCAGAAATTTCATGGTGCTGGGCACTTGTGGGGAAGAGCACTGGGTGTTATGTGGAAACTAATTTGACAATAAACTATTTGTAAAAAAAAAAATAAAAAAATAAAAAAATTTCATGGTGCTAAGTTTTTAAAACAGGAGCCGGAGGAGTTCTACCACAAAATAAATATTTAAAGGAACAATAGAAAGCAAGAATAAAGATATTTTCTAATTAAAACCCATGAATTTGACTTGTTCAGCATCCAGGTTACAATTCTAATGATAATAACTATAATAATGACAAATAAAATAGCTACTATTTATTAAAGACTTATTATATGTCAATTTATGTACTTGGTACATATTATCTCATTTAACCTTCATGATAATACTATTAATTTGATATTATAATTTTTCCTGTAATCATGATCAATATGAGATGAGAGGGTTAAGGAATTATCCGAGGTCACTCAGGTATGTAATCAAATCACTTATGTGACCACAACAAGAACGTCAAAGTTACACTCTTTCACCTAACTATAACATGTTTGTCTTAATGACGGTTTATGGGATTTTCATTTTATCCAGCAGGCCCTGAAGAAGTCATTATAAGTGTAAAAGAAAGAGAATGAAAAAAAAAACCAAAAGACTTTTTAAGAAAGATAACCTGGTCTCCCTTCATGTTGAGGTCTACAAACTGCCCTTCTCCCCCTCTGGCCCCTGTGACAGCAACAGATAGAGAAACTAGTCACTACTCAGCCCCCTTGCCAGTCCCCAAAGCCATCTAAGTGAGTCAGCATTGCAGAATGGGGTAGTATTAGAACCCGCTACCATGTTTTATTCTTCCTGCGACACATTTGGGAGGCTCCATGTAGAAATTTCACTTCATAAATAGAAACATGATAATACCCTGTATTGCTAACCAATTCACTTGTAGAAATGAAACAGAGTCTATTACAAGAAAACCAAGAGCCATTTCAACAAAGTTGGCCTTCCTTTTTTGTTCTCCTTCTTCCTCTTATTCTCTTCAAGGACATTAGAACCACATGCTAATGAGAGAAAAATCCATGAGCAATTCTAGTTGTTCGAAGTAAATAATTCAGGTGTTAAAAGTCTGACCTGTGGACTATTCAGAGTCAGCTAATTGCCAAAAGTTTAGGAACCAGGGCACAAATCATCAAGAAGTCATTTAATGTTTCCCTCCTAAGATCAGAAGCCAGCACCAAATATATAAATTGAAAACTATAAATTATAATTTAAAATATTTAAATATCACAGTAAATATACAAATGGTTCACAGACTTCTTTAAATAAATCATAACTCTTTATTATTTCAGACTAAAGAATTTTAATTAAAATATCTCAATCAAGAATTTTGTATTCCATTTTGTATTTTCACATTACTTACTCACAATGACCCAAGCAAAGATGAAAATGTAACTCCTACATCAGGTAGGGTTGTCCTTCACCAGAAACACTGCTGCCTACATTAAGGTTATTATAATTCATTAAATACCTTGATGTTCCTCCTGCCATTTTTTAACCCAAAAAGATGTATTTCTCTTTAGACAAAGCAATCATTAAGCAAATACACGGAAGTACAACTAGGCATTTTTCCCATTCAATTTTCTAAAACAATCTAGTAATTCTTTTTTCTTTTTTTAATATGCCTACATATAGAAGTACCTAGACAACATTTCAGTTACTTGAATCCATTACATAGGAAGTTTGGTCTTCAGGAACATTAAACCCAAGGTGAATTCTGAAACAACTGTGTCACTTTGAAACGAAAGCTTCATTGATTCATATCAGCCAACTATACGATATGCATTCCATTGAGTGCCTGCCGGACGGACTCTGCCTCCTGGCTCATCTTACCTATTGGCAGCAGCATAAGAGCATTGCGCCTGGGAATGTTTCACCTTATTGGAAATCTGAGTAGACACAAAAATACAAAACCACTGAAAAACCTCATCTTTTACCACGAAGGAAGCATAATAATTTTTGACAAAGGCCTCAGAAGCTCTGAGGATAAGGAGTTCAGAGGGAGCTATGTTTTCCTGTGCCTTGTGAATCCCTAAAGTGGTACATAACTCCATGGTATATTATAGGAAAGAGGAAAGTATAGGAAGACCCTGTCTACCCATAGGTGCAAGAAGATGGAGACTCTGGGCCATCTGGTACAGTTTTCTTCCTGAAATCACTCAGCAAACAGCAGAAGATACATTTTTGGGGATTCTAATTAGCAACCAAAATGAAGAAGTCAAAATAGAGAGCAAATGGATTGTTATATTTACTGTGGATGTTCACTGATTGACTTCTAAGAATTTATTAAATATGGCCTAAACATGTCTGAGTTTATTGAAATTCAGGGTTTGAATCAAGTTAGCAAATGCATGCTGGCTATGTTGCTGCCTTATGATTATAAATGTGACCCTCCCTCCCTGCTTTAACTTTCCACACCTATATAATGAAGAGAATGATAAATCCCATCTACCTCAGATGGATGTCATGAAGAGGATTCCAAGTTAATAATGCATAAGACTTTCTGGGTGAACAATTGTATATAAATGCAATCCTGAGCAGAGAAGCCAGCAATAAACCACAGGTTATTTGACACCAAGTTTACTATTTGATCGCCAACAATACCATTGTTTTAAAAATATATTTGAAAACAGTCTCACAGAGTTCTCTTCCCTGTCTCACCTCTCACCAACATCCTGCATGGCTTTCTGATTTTTCCCTGTATTGAATGAATGAGTGTTTTCCATCACAAAATAGATAAGAGTGCTGTCAACTGCCTTTTTTCTCTTTACAATTTTTAAAAGACTTGTTCATGGGATGATAGATCACTTGCTCAGCTACAGAATAGCACATCAGGCTTCTAAGTAAATGTTGTATCTTCAGGTTTCTGATTATATATGACCACAAATGAAATACTGCCTAGGAGTACATACTATGTAAATAGCAACTACCCAGTTGACAGTAATAGTGTGCATCTGGTGCCTGGAGTATAACCCCTGACTGAACTACTATCAGCCATAACTTAAAAGTAAATGTTGGAAATTGTAAACCACATAATTCAAAACTTTATTTTGTTTCATTTGTTATTACATACTACTTTTATACTTACATGTACTAGGACTATGTATTACTTAAAGGAAAATTTCTATGTTTTATCACACTTCGAATCTTCTTTGACTTGACAACTAGTACAAATGTGTTTTTAGTACCATAACTACCAGTGCCATAATATTGTACAACAAACCACTTTACCAGCATAAAGGGAACAATTCACTCAGCTGTTCAGAACACGTCTGGTACATAGGTAACCAAAGAATACCTGTTCAACTCTTACTTGATGACAGCAGGGAAGAGTAAGGTAGAAAGTGTAGGAAACACGTAAAAACATATAAATCAAAATGTCAAAACAGAAGGTAGAAGTGCTGAGAGGTTCTTACAAATACCCTCAGGAGGCACAAAAATCCACACAAAAATCAATAGAACAGGATCCCATTTGAAACAGTTCTATCAATGTGGCATGGGGTAAACAAGTCGAAAGAAATTCCTAAAATAGTAGCCATATCCACAAGTCAACAGTTTTCATGGGTTTAGTTAAAAAAAAAACACTAATACTTTCATTGGACTTCTCTCGTACAATCAAGCATGGAAAACATTATTATTTAAAACAATCTGCATATCAGTAGAAATACAATCATCATAAAAAGAAACAATCATTTAATTTTTCAAATCAACCCATGGAATTTGTTTTATGCCTGCCCAATGAATCAGGTCTCTAAGTTCTACAATAAAATCATGAAAAATTTATGCCAACATTTTAACTGAAACAACAGGTCATTTCAACCTCCAAATCGAGTGCATCCTGATAAGCACTGAATACAATTAAGTGTCATTTCAAAATTCTAAAATGATGACAACTCTTTAATAGTAAAATAATTGGTAGTGTCTGTCATTTTGAAGAAGGCAAAGCTCACTGCAAGCAGCAATCATTTATGCATAAACAGCTTACTTCATTGCAGCAGTCATTATTGTAACTGCCCCGTTATCTATAGCTGCTCAGCAAGTTGCCACTTGCAAGGTGGTTCTTGCTGAGATTCTCATGCAGTTGCAGTCAGATGGTGGCCAGAGCTGAAGGCTCAGCTGGGCCAGATGTTCAATACACCTCCATCACTCATACATCTGGTGCCCCAATTGATATGCCTGGATCATTTGGGGACTAGCAGGACCTACACATCTCTCCTTCCCTCAGCCCCCCTTCCCCTTCTTTCATCCTCTTCTCTCCCTCCTCCCTCTACTCTTCATATGACATATCTGTATGGGAGCCTGAGAATCCTTACAATATGATGAGTTCAAAGTAGTGTCTACCATATAAGAAGTCTACAAGTTCAAAGAAAATGGAAAGTTGTAACCTCATAATGTAACTTCAGAGCTCATGTATTGTCACTTTCACTGCATTATATTGGTTACACATGGCAAGCTTATATTTCTTATGGGAAAAGACTACAGAAAGGTATGAATATCAGGAGGTTTCGTTCATTGGGAGGCCATTTGTAGAGACCAGTCACCACAGTAACTAACAAGAATTGATAATAAGATCAATGCATCTTTCGTTGTTTTTCTTATTAGTATTATTATCATTACTATATTAGTAGGACAACAATTGGTTTGTCCTTTTAGAAAGGGCTGAGTATTAGAAAGAACTGAATTACCAAATTAAATATTTCATATTTTCATAATCAGCAACTGGAAAAAAGATTGAAATGGTTAATTCTGAAAGTACTGATAAGTCCAATTTGCTATTGATTTGCTTTGTGACCTTAGAAAATTGAAAATTCTTTTTATTTTTTATTTTTTAAGTTTATTTTACTGTTTTGAGAGAGAGTGGCAGAGAGAGGGAGAGACAGAATCCCAAGTGAGCTCCGTGCTGCCATCACAAAGCCCAATGCAGGGCTTGATCCCACAAACCACAAGATCATGACCTGAGCCAGGACCAAGAGTCAAATGCTTAACTGACTGAGCCACCCAGGCACCCCAGAAAATTGAAAAATCTTAATCTTTGGTTGTCAAAGATTAAGCGATTGGTATCATCACATATTATGGTTTCTATCTTCATGTACAAAGAAATATCAGAGCAGTAAAAAAAAATCAGTGAGTTGTATTTAAATGATACTAAACTTTAAAATATTTAGTATAAGATTTTTTTTAAAGGTAGAGAGCAAAGATCTACTGTCATTCAGTGGGAAAAGTTTGTCTTTTAAATAAAGGATTCTAGGTTAATTGAATATGGGGGAAAATGAAACTTATTGTCCATCTCTTAATATAGAAAAAAAGTAAAATCACAGGCATAAATTTGAAGGTTAAAATAATCTAGTATGACTTCCAACTCCAGCCATAATAGATTAACTTATATCAGAATAACACAACCACTATTAACATAGGAAATGAAAAAAATACATATGTGAGTTGAAAAAATTGAAAAATTGCTTCAAATTTTAAAAATATTTAGTACAGGCCTATGATCCCTGAGAGAAAGGAAAATAAATGAGGTAAGCCCCAAGATTAACCCAACTTTCCTTCTAAGAGCACTTTCTATACAACAAAATGGAGAGATGTGTCCAAGGGAAAAAAAAATCCTGAGAAAGGAAAGAAAGAAAAGATTAGAGTTTGGGTTGGGGAGATGGAGAATTTTGGAGAGCAGAGTACTAGAGAGCGGAGGAAAGCACAGAAAAGGGGCTCTAGAAATCTGCATGGGGCCTCCCTTCAGCCTTTGGTTATTGAGCTATTAAGACAAGATTCTCAGTGTATGCTGGTGAGCTATGAGTTGAATGGAGATTCTGGTGTTTCCCAGGGCTAGGGTACGTAGGATACAGAAACGACATGCCCTAAGAATGTGGCTACTCTATTACTAGTGTAAAGAATGCTTTAAAGCTGCCTGAACTGGGCTTAAAAACAACCCTCAAAAGGAGCTGACTGATCCACCAGTAAATTTACTATACACCAAAACAAAAAGCAATACTCATTAAAGAAAGATGAAACAATGAAAAACCTAGGCACTAAACAATATGGTAATTATTATATCCATTAGTCTAGCCATGTGTGAAGAAACCAAACACTGTGATGCTTTGACCTGGAAGCATAAAAAGAAAGTCTGTCAAACTTGAGATGACCCAGTTGTAGAATTGCCAGGTAAGGACTTTAAATCATCTAGAATAAATATGGTAAGGATTTAAATGAATAAACAAATGGAGAATCTCAACAACGAAATGTAAACTATACAAAAAAGAACCATATAGAAATGAAAAAATTGCAAAGTACAGTTTATGAAATGAAATATATACTAGATGGGCACATTATTAGATTGGAAATAGGAAAAGAATCATTAAACTTTAATAAAGGTCAATAAAATTATTCCAACTGAACACAAGAGAGAGAGAGAAGCTAAACAAAAACTACACAGAGCCTCAGAGATCTGTGAGACAATAAAAAATGGCCTAACATAGTGTAACTGAAATTCCAAAAAGAGTGAAGAAAAAAAGGCCAAAAGTATATGAATAAATAACGGCTACATTATCCTCAACTTTCATGGAAAACATACATTTATATATACAAGAAACCCCATGAACAACTAGGAAAATAAATACAAAGAAAACAATGTCCAGGGCAACCTGGATATTTTCACTGGCTATAGTATAGTATAGTTAGTATAGTATAGTATAGTATAGTATAGTATAGTATAGTATAGTATAGTATTGATCTTGATGTGTCTTGTTGGAGATTTTTCAGGCTTCTTGATTATGGGGGATGTGGAGATCCTTGGATCTGTGAGCTTAAACTTTTAATTAAATTTGAATAAATTTTGGCCATTATTTTTTCAAATATTTTTGTTTCTACTTCTGTTCTCTCCTTAAGGGACTCCAGTCACACATATAATAGGCCACTTAAAGTTGTTCCACAGCTCACTGATGCTCTCTTTCTTCTGTGTTCTTTATTTTGGATTTTTTCCTATTGCTCTGCCTTCAAGTTCACTAATCTTTTCTTGTGCAATATCTAATTTGATGTTAATCCTATCTCATGTATTTTTTACTTCACACCCTATAGTTTTGATCTCTAGAAGTTCAATTTGGATCTTTGTATAGCTTCAATGTCACAAAGTAAGTTTCTGAACAAATGAAATACAGTTATGACAAATGCTTTAATGGCCCTGCCTGCTAATCCTAATATCTATGTCAGTTCCAGGTCAGACTTGATTAAGTTATCTCCTCATTATGGTGGGTGTTTTCCTGCTTTCTTACATTGGTAGCATTTCATTGGACACCAATTTACAAATTGCAAAATTTTACCTTGTTAGTTCATGGATATTTTTGTATTCTCATACTTATTCCTGAGCTTTTTAGTTGGGGGGGGGAGGAGCATACAAATTTGTAAACTGTTAGAAGTAATTTGATCCTTCATAACTTGTTGTTGTTAGGCAACATTGGAGCTCGATCTGGGGTTAATAATTCCCCATTGCCAAAGCCCCTTTGAGTAGTCTGCCCAATATCTCATGAATCCTGAAATTTTTTCATTCTAGCTTATGTAAGCACTGTGCAGTTACCTCTAATACTTTCAGGCAGCTCTTTCCCCAGAGTCACACAGTTTCTTAACACACCTGTGCTGATTAGTACTTGCCTGACTTCTCAAGGAAGATCACCTGAAGAACTTAATAATTCTCTTTTTATATACATCCCTCCTTTATGGTACTGTCTTGTGAATTCTAGCCTCTTAGATCTCCCTGGTCCCTTATTCTGGATCTTTAACTGAAGGAGTCTGCCATGCTCTGCCTGGGTTCCTTCGTACTGTACCAGGGCCTAGAAATTTCTTTGAGACAAAAAATGTGGCATTCGGAATTCATCTCTCTCTCTCTCTCTTTTTTTTTTTTATCTCTCCTGGATGACTGTCCTTCATTTCCTGTGTCCAATGTCCTAAAATCTTTGTTCCTTATAATTTGCCACATTTTTGGTTAGGAAAGATGGTAAATCTAGTCCCTTTTACTCCATTTTGGCTGAAAGCATAACTGTTCTATTATTATATGTGAAGCTAATTAAAATTCTATGTGCAAAATAACAGGATTCAAATTAAAAATGGAAAATTAATGTAATAGTCAAGATTAATTTTAGAAGAATTAGTGCATTAATTTGAAGAGCAAAAAAATATTCTAACACAGATTGAGTAGTTTGGAGACCTACCAACTTTGATAGAAACATTTGCTGAAAAAATCTGCCTCTCTCCACCCTAGTATTATATCTCAGTACATGTATATATGGATACAGAAGGTATTGAGGTCCTGATGGGCCATTGATAGAAAATACTTGAGAGCAAACAAGATGGCCAAAGTAAAGTCTGAGGTGAGGGGAAGATGCTTATTATTTGTGAAAGTATAAATATTGATTGGTAAGAATTATTGAGAGTTTTAAACAGCAGGGCAACCCATAGCCTCTTTCATTTTATGCTTTGATACAGTACACCTACATACTATCTGCTATTTAAAATAGTAAGATACCTATCTTAAGTTTCCAAACAACTTGGCCCATTAAATATGCATTACACTTTATTTTGCATACAACTAATATTTTCTCCTTTCTCTGCACTCACAAAAGCATCAGCACCACCTTAATTTCTTCCTCATTCCCTGGCCCAAGACATTGCCCATCAATTTTTTCCATCTCTTGCATTTCAACTTGTCCCCTCCTATGGATTCTTCCTCTCAGTCCACAGGCATTCCAGGTTTTGGTTTTTGGGTTTTTTTGTTTTTTTGTTTTTGATTTTTGGTTTATTTATCTATTTATTTTTACCAATCTTAAACAAATTTCCCATCAACCTTCTACCTCTTCAAGCTCTAACCTCATGTCTCCCCTTCTCTTTCAGCACCAAATTTCTATTCCATTGCTTTTTAAATTGAAAACTTTTTCAGAAGGTTGCCTTCAAACATCTCACTTAAAAACATCAAAAATGTCTTCATTATATTCATTATTCTTGAACTTCCTACCAGTTTTAATATTTTCCCACTAATTTCTTTTGTTTTTGTTTCCCTTGGCTGAGGAGACCTATCTAGAAAAATGTTGCTATGGACAATGTGAAAGTTAAATACCATGTAGGTTTTCTTCCAGGAGCTTTATTGTTTCAGGTCTCACATTCAGGTCTTTAATCCGTTATGAGTTTATTTTTTCATCTGGTGTAAAAAAGTGTTTCATTCTTTTTCATGTGGCTATCCCATTTTCTCAGCACCATTTGTTAAAGAGACTGTCTTTTTCCATTGTGTATTCTTTCCTCCTTTGTCATAGAGTAATTGACCATTCAAGCGTAGGTTAATTTCTGGGCTCTCTATTCTGTTCCATGATCTATGTCTATTTTTGTTCCAGTACCATACTGTTTTGATTACTACAATTTTGTAGTATATTTTGAAATCTGGGATTCTCATGATTACTTTGGCTATTTGAGGTTTTTCATGGCTCCACATAAATGTTAGTATTATCTGTTCTCATTCTGTGAAAAACGCTATTGATATTTTGATAGGGATTGCATTAAATCTGGAGACTGCTTTGAGTAGTATGGAAGATTTAATATATTTGATGAACTTCCTTCTCCCCTTTTGAAAGAAACTTTCAAAAGTTTCTGAAAATTTTTTTCTCTACCAATGGATAAACAGAAATCATCAATGAGATTTTGTTTTGTGTTATTGTCTCATACCACAGTCTTTCTTTGTACACTGTCTCTCCAACCCAACCTTCTACATAAAGCACTTATGGGTCCACACGCGCCTGTAGCATGCCTACACAAAATCACTTTCTTTTCTCTTAGCTCCATCTACATGGGCTTTCTCACTAATAGTGGGAATTATACAAGCTTTAATTGCTCAAGAAGATTTATAGGACCCAAAATGACAATGCTTACACATCTACAAGTTATTGCAGTAAAAGGATACAATACAGCCACAATATTAAAGAAAGAATATGCATCACAGCCAGAGGCTATCTCACAGTAGGAGATCTGAAGAGACCACGTACAAAATCCAACTGTACTCCCTTTGTAAGGACCACAGCAGTATGTACTTTCTCTCTTGAATCAGAAACCGTAACATGACACGGAACACTCTGGAACTAGAGATCCCAAAATGGAAGTTATCACTAGGATTTTTGTTTTGTTTTATATTTGTTTGGTTATGTAGGTATATTCATTCTGTGCAATCAGCTCAAACAGCAGATTCCCTTAGGGATGTTACCAAGTCCACATGTAACTTACCAAACTTACTGCTGTCAATAAATAATGATACAAACCACCCAAAACTCTTCAGACTCATGGTTACTGAGCAATGCTTTTACTGACTAGGGGTCAGTGTGACACAGAGACAAGTAAAACAACTCAGGCTAATTCCAGGTCTACTAGAATTAACCCTCACAGAAGAACTTTTACTAAAATACTTATTAAAATCTGATTTGTAGCATATATCTGTTTTCAAAAGTAGACTATACTCTCCTTGAAAGTAAGAACTGTATTTTACTTATCTTGATCTTAAAATTTCAAATTCTTTAAATGTATTCTCCTTTTTCCCTTAAGTATATTAAATACTGAATTAAAGGACCAAATCAGTGACAAATACGCAAGTGGAAATATAATGAAAAGTGAATACCTATCCAGAGATTTCATTATATATAAAAGTTGTAGTTTTAAATTTGCAAATTTGAATTTGCAGCAGTATAAGGCCAATAGCTATTGAAAAAGCTGGCCAGCAGACATTTTATTTCCAATATTAAACTCATAAAAAATAAACATTCACAAAAGCAGAAACAATAGAAAAATGAATCCTTCATCAAACCATTATAATAATCAATTCAGAGCTACTCTTAGAAAATACATTTTTTTAATTAGCCAATTAAGTTTTTTGACTGTTTATTTCTATTTGAGAGAGACAGAGAGAGCAAGCATGAGAGGGATAGTAAGAGAGGGAGACATAGAATGTGAAGCAGGCTCCAAGCTCTGAGCTGTCAGCACAGAGCCCAATGCGGGACTCGAACTCATGAGCTGTAAGATCATGAACTGAACCAAGTTGGATGCTTACCTGACTGAGCCAACCCAGTGCCCCTTTGCCAACTAAGTTTTAAAAACAAAATTATTGGGGCACCATGGTGGCTCAGTCTGTTAAGCATCTGGCTTTGGCCCAGGTCATGATCTTACAGCTCATGAGTTTGAGCCCGGCATCAGGCTCTGTGCTGACCGCTCACAGCCTGGAGCCTGCTTCGGATTCTGTGTCTCCCTCTCTTTGCCCCTCCCCCACTCACACTCTGTCTCTCCTTCAAAAATAAATAAACATTTAAAAATAAAATAAAAACAAAATTATAACAGCAAAAATGTGAAATTACATTAGTGGCTAAAATCAAAAGATACTTCACAAGTACTGGCTCTGTTAAGGGCTTCGTGTTCTTCCCCATTCTCTGGAAATAGTGTCCATATCCATCAGGGTCAGTGACAAGCTCCCCTTAATAAAAGCAACTCGTTTAAGAAAGGTTTCTGTCTTGATTTAACCTACTGGCAATTGCACAGGCAGAACTACTCACCTTGCAACTAAATTCAGCTTCACAACAAACTGACACAGCACGCACGCTGCCAAAACGACTTCATTTCACTATCACCTAACTTACCACTAGCCTCCAAGATAGAGCTACCCAAATTACAAAGAGTGGATGTTATATGTTCCTGAGTTATCAAAGCATCAGCTATGGCTCCAGTTACAGGATCTGCTGGTCTTGCTGATACAGTACAAGGAGATCGTGGTGTACAGTGTCTCATGTGCAGTCTCTGCAGTAGGAATGGGGGCAGGTGCACTCTTCTAGGGAAGATGTAGGCTTCCGGCTACGTCAGGATTATATGTTAGTGCTGTGTAAGTGCCTTACTCTGGAGATGACATTTGTGCCCTCTGAGAGCTCCCTCAGCCTCCAGAGTCCACCCTAGCACTTACCCGTTGTAAGAATCAGAAGAATGTCATGAGCTGTCTCTCTGGAGTAGTGATTAAAAGTGGAATAAATCGTTTTAATTTTTGTTTTGATCCCCACAATTCATTCGCCCTATTTTTGCTTCGCAGATGGATCAAGTGTTTTCTTGCTGCACTAATTATCCCAACTCAAGGCTTTGAAGTGTTGGTTTCCTGTTATTTTTTGATATCCCACAAGCACTGCTTTGGTTTGATTTTGTCTCTTCTTTATATTAAGGAATAATCTAAAGAAATAACATATGGTTTCATTTCTTCACTCCCTTCCCTAGTAAGCTTATTTCTCATGAATCTATTATTACCTAAATTTATTAGTGAGAAAAATCAAAGTAGGAAAGCCAATTTTCCCAGAACAACCAGCATATTGGGAGGTTGTTGTCACAAGCAATGTGTTATTTGAAGCTCTTCCTCTATAACCCTGATGATGTAACAAACACAGAACTCAAGATTGTCAGAGTTACAACTTCTAATCAGAGGAAAAGAGCTCTGGTTTGGTATTCTAACAATTGGACAACGGTCAGACAATAAATGATCAAAGAATCAAAGAGAAGACTTTGTTGCAATCTTGTCACACATGGATAAAATCGATGGAGAGCCATTTATATCATGCCACTGTAATGGTAGGAGCTACCAACCTCATTCCCAATTAGGTCAGTGACCACTGTTATTCTGTAATATAATAGTTACCTCAGTTACAGCTTCACCAAAATGGGACTATTGGTGTGTATTTAGGTATAAATAGGCAACCCATTTTCAAAAAGAATAATTTTCTTAAAGCAATTGCAATTATAGCCTATACTATAAAATCCAACTGTTTACTAGACCACATATCAGGCTCAGCCTGGGAGAAGTTTAAAGATTATTTATCATATAACTTACTGATCTAGCTTCATTTTTCTTTAATCTGAGCTTCTGAGGATAACTCCAACCAGATCACCTTTCACAAAGTTTTCTAGAGCCACAATGATTTCCAGCCTTCTGCTAAATACAGTCATCCTCATTATAATTAACACTTACTTTACCAGAGAGAGCTGCCAAATCCTTGAGATTTACTCTGAACAGAAAGCGTACAGATAACGATCTTCCTATTACTTGTTCTTTTTCTCTAAACCTGCTCCTTTTCTGGTATTTTCTATCTACGTTAATAGCGTCACCATTTACCCATTTGTCCAAGCTAGACAACACAAAATCTTTTTGAGTTATTCAACTCTTCCTCTTCCTTAACATTTAGGAGATTTCTACCATGCCATGGCCATTCTACCTTTGATAAGTCTTTTAAGTAGATCTCCTCCTCCATATTCCTACTGTGTTAGTTTGGACAATCCTTATACCTCACCTCGACCATGAAGTAGCTAAATGGTTTAATAAATGGATTCAGTTGTCTCTGTTTTTTCCTCTTCCATACTGATGCCTGAATTAATTTTCTAAAATTTCTTCTTATAAAATAGCAATTTCCTACAGCTTATAAGACAAGGGCATTACTCAAAAACTGTTTATAGAGTACCTAGTATATACTATGCAGTAAGTGCTTCTTATACAAAGATAAAAAAGATAGAATCCCATGCCCTCAATGAGCTCACAATGTAGAAAAGAGCATATCAACATAGTGTGACAAGTACTGAGATATTAGAGTAATGTGCAATGGTCAGTGATAGTATAAAATGCAAAAGAGTCATCATTTCCACCTGGAGACATTGAAAAAGAATGTATAGGTTTGTCTGTGTCCTGAAGTACATGTAAAGTCTTTCCAGGGAAACAAATGACAAAGCGCCTTCCAGTCCACAACAATACATGGAAAGTTTCAAATACCTGAGGAAGCACACTGCATATTTAGGGAGCCACAAGTTATTGAACATAGGATAAAAGGGTAAAAATGGTATTGCAAAATACACACAGAGAAGTCTAAAATTTGACCTGAAGTTTATGATAAAGCTTAGAGATTTAAGCAGGAGAATAAAGGGATCAGGTTTGTTTGGGTTGTTTTTGTTTTTGTTTTTGTTTTTTGTAGGGGCCAGGGGGAGGCTGCATGAGAAAGAACAATTGGAACATTATTATAATAGGCAAGATATGGTTTAGTCCTCACATGAAACAATAGCACTGGTGTTATGCCCAGATCGCGATCTCCCCAAAATCCCAAGACCACCAAGGAGTCCAAGTCATGTATGCAAAAGCAAAGGGCTTTATTACGGGCTTAAGCTCGGGATCACAGACTTCACCAGCGCCGTGGATCCGTGCTGAGAGCCTCGAACAAGGGCAGAGTAGGGTTTTTATGGGGTTTGTGACGGGGGAGTTACAAAAGTTGTGACACGGGAACAGTGATCCAATCATAATTATTCAACATTACTGACAGCGGGTTTAACCATACACATTGTCTAGAGTATTCGTTACTTTTGGCGGGATCCAATTACAACATTTAGAGTACCTTTAAAATCAACCAATCACAGAGCAAGCCTAGGGTCTTGTCTGGCGACTAACGGGTTAACTTTAACATTAGGTAACAGTGTCCTATCTATAGTTTCTATCTCCAGGCCTCTCCCTTAGTAATGTGGAGGGTGGTCGCAGGCCTTCCCTGATCGGGTGTTGCAAGGGTGGTTTCTCCTGCCTTGTGCAATGTGTAACTGCCTGATAGTTTCGGGGAAGCTGAAACTCAGGCCTTCTAGTTCAGAGGGGAAACTTAAAGCCTGTCATGGAGTCAGTTTAGTTTAGACGTTTAGACTTGTGTCCTTACACTGGCATTTATAATGGCCAAAGTGAGAGCAGAGAGAATAGGACTCCTTTCTATGAAATGTAAGGCCCTGCAAAATACGGTCTCAATCTAGCAGAGTTCCTGGCACATAGTAGATACTCAAGAAACTCAATAAATATTTGCTGAATGGGTGAATAAAGATAACTTCTGTATCTGTTATACATTGCTTCACAAGAAACCATTCCCAAACTTAAAGCCTTAAAACTATGTTTTTTACTTTTCACAATTCTGTGGGTTCATTGGGTAATGCTTCTGCTGATCTTGCCTAAGTTCAAATATGACTGCATTCAGCCTGATTGTCTGCTGAGGATGAATGTCTGCCAAGACTCATATCTTTACATGGTCTCTCTTTCTTCATGGGATCTCTCTACACATGGTATCTCCCGCCCTCTCACTCATGCTGTCTCTTTCTCCCTCTGTCTCTTTCTCTCACTGTGTGTCTCACTCTCTGTTTCCACGTGGTCTATTTCCTTGGAATCTCTCTGCATGTTATTACCCCTTTTCCATGGGATTGCTCATCCTCAAGGAGGGTAATCTGGGCTTCTTAAGCCATGACAGTCTCAGAGCTCTAAGCAGGCTACTCCCATGCATATTTATCAAGCTTTTCCATATATCACATGGTCAAGCCTAGTCAAGCTAAGAAGATATTATACAAGATGAGTCTTCCAGGAGGGATGACTCTTTGGAAGCCATTATTGTAGCAACCACACAGCTCTATCTTTCTTTTGCATCACCTCCCTCACAAGAACCTAATATCATAGCCCACTGTTTAGTTTTTCTAGGTTCCCATACATGTAATGAATTTTTATGACTTCTTAACCTTAACCAGGCTTCTCAGTGTTCCCCTTTGCCTTGGAATACTCTCTGCCTCATATAGAAAGTACCTATTTTCACAAGTCAGCTGCAATGTTTCAGAAGCCTTTTGTGAAATCCATATGGAAGGAACAACCTCTCCTTTCTCTCATTTACTTTACTCATAAATTATAGTAGTAATCTCAATGTGCCAGACTTATTCATTGACATGTCATTCTCTAGCCAGAATGTGAGCACCTCAAAAGTAGTCATTTGTCTCATTCATCTTTGTGTATTCAACAATTATCATCAGTTATCTTCATTCTCTATGCACACTTTCTTCTCAATAAACATTTATTGGGTGAATGATTCTGTTCCTAACCTACACACAAAGGATTATCAATCATTTTGTAGAGTCTTCACATCATTACAAAAATAGCCTAAAAAATTATACACATTCAACAGATTCTGTTAAGAATAGAGACCTGACTTTTCCCGTCTGCGCTCGCGGAGAAGCAGGGCTTTCGGAGAGATATCCCACCTCTAACTGTGGGGCTTTCCTTGGACTGGTGGCCTCGGTCTGGCACTGGACAGTGGAAGTTCCCTCCAAGTTAGGTGGTACCCCAGGGACGCGGTCGGCATCAGGAGGAACCAGTTCCCTGCCCTGAAGTGCCTTGGCTTGTGGGATTGCAAGTTGGGTGGCATCATTAACAACGCACGGAGTGAGGGCATGAGGCACGGGAGACGGCCCGCCTCCTCTGCGCCTGTGGCACAGGCTACTTCAAGGAACAAACCTAAAGTGCACATCGTGGAGAGTTCAAAACATCACTACGAGTAGAGAAATAAAACCAAAGTCACAAGAGAGACCAAGGGACACCCTTCAAAGAAGACTTCCTGAACGGCCAGGCCCTGGACAGTGTATGAGCCTCCTTTAATATTAATATAGCAGCACTCACAGGGGCAGAACACATCACAAGCTTTTAAAACTAACGAGAAAGAAAGCTAGCCAAAATGACAAAACGGAAGAACTCTCCTCTAAAGAAATTCGAGGGAGAAATAACAGCTAGAGAACTGCTCAAAACCGATCTAAGCAACATAACTGAACAAGAATTTAGAATAATACTCATAAAATTACTCATTGGGCTTCAAAAGGGCTTGGATGACATCCGAGCCATTATTGTTGCAAATACTGATGAACTAAAAAATGCAACACAAAATAAAATGGAGGCGTTGGCTACTGCACGGATTGAAAAGGCAGAAAAAATACGTGAATTAGAAGATACAATTATAGAGAAAGAGGAAGCCGAGAAAAAGAGAGAGAAATTGGTCCAGGAACATGAAAGGAGAGTTCGAAAGCTGAGTGATACAATCAAACGGAAGAATATCCATATCATAGGAATTCCAGAAGGAGAGAGAGAGAAAGGAGCAGAAGGTGTACTTGAACAAATAATACCTGAGAACTTCCCCAACCTGGGAAAGGAAACAGATATTGAAATCCAAGAGGCACAGAGAACTCCCCACAGACGTAAACTGAATCGATCTGCACGACATACAGTGAAACTGGCAAAATACAAGAACAAAGAGAGAATTCTGAAAGCAGTTAGGGATAAAAGGGCCCCAACATACAAAGGGAGACATATCAGGGTAGTAGCAGACCTATCTACTGACACTTGGAAGGCCAGAAAGGAATGGCAGGAAATCTTCAGTGTGATGAACAGGAAAAATATACAGCCAAGAAGCCTTTATCCAGCAAGCCTATCATTCCGAATTGAAGGAGAGATCAAGGTTTACCCCAACAAAAAATGGAGGAATTCATCATCACTAAACCAGCCCTACAAGAGATCCTATGAGGGAAATGTTGCAAGGAACACAAAGTCCCAGAGACACCACTACAAGCATGAATCTAACAGAGAACACAATAACTCTAAACCTGTATTTTTCAATAATAACACTGAATGTAAATGGACTAAATGCTCCAATCAAAAGACAGAGTAGCAGAATGGATTAAAAAAATTAGATCCATCTATTTGCTGTTTACAAGAGACCCATTTTAGACCTGAGGACACATTCAGACTGAAAGTGAGGAGATGGGAAAACATCTATCATGCTACTGGACATCAAAAAGAAAGCTGGAGTAGCCATATTTATATCAGACAAACTGGACTTTATTTTTTATTTTAAAGGCAAAGAAGGGCATTATATAATAATTTCAGGGTCTATCCATCAGGAAGAGCTAACAAGTATAAATGTCTATGCACTGAATTCAGAAACACCCAAATACATAAGACAATCACAAACATCGATAAGAATATGCTAATAGCCAAATATGGAAAGAGCCTAAGTGTCCAACTGATGAATGGATCAAGAAAATGCAGTTTATATATACAATGGAATACTACATGGCAATGAAAAAGAATGAAATCTGCCATTTGTAGCAACATGGATGGAACTCAAGGGTATTATCCTAAGTGAAATATGTCAGGCAGAGAAAGATACCATGTTTTCACTCATGTGGAACTGGAGAAACTTAACAGGACCATAGGGGAGGAGAAGGGGGAAAAACAGTTGGGGGAGAGGGAGGGAGGCAAACTATGAGAGACTCTTGAATACTGAGAACAAACTGAGGACTGATGGGGGGGGAGGGGAAGGGGGCTGTTGGCATGGGAAAGGGCACTTGTTGGGATGAGCACTGGGTGTTATACGGAAACCAACTTGACAATAAACTATATTAAAAATAAAAAAAAATAAAAAAAATAAAAAGAATAGAGACCTGAAAGAGGTCTTAGAACTTTACATACCTTCAGGTAAACATGTAAAGAAGTAACAATAC
Source organism: Hyaena hyaena (assembly GCF_003009895.1). Lineage (NCBI taxonomy): Eukaryota > Metazoa > Chordata > Mammalia > Carnivora > Hyaenidae > Hyaena > Hyaena hyaena. The sequence continues at coordinate 1,804,945 of NW_024080810.1, forward strand.
TGACTTAGGAGTTAGTACCACATTTCTCCTTAGAGAAGGAAGTACTTTGATAAGTCAATGAAAGATATAACAGTTCCAGGAATGAGATCAGATTACTTTTGAAAAAAGATGGATCTGGGCCCCAAAACTATCATCAGTATGGAGGATAACTCCAGCATCCTTGGCAGAACCAGCAAAAATGGTCCAAAACTAGAAATAGTTTCTGTAGAGCTCACTTTTGATATCCCTACTTCAGGGAAGAAAGAAAGGCTTGGTTAAAAGGGGGGAGATAATCCATTAGAATTCACTTCTCGATCCACTTTGGAGACCCACACTCTTAGCCTCAATAGAATCCACTACCTTGGGTCAATTTGTCCCTGTGGTACTATCAATCAAATATGGTTCAAAGAGCACACTAAATCGACACTTGGAATAATATGACACAGGGTGTCTGGGTGGCTCAGTTGATTAAGCATTTGATTCTTGATTTTGACTCTTGATTTTAGCTCAGGTCAGGTCATGGTCTCACACTTCATGAGTTCAAGCCCTGCATGGGGCTTCATGCTGACAGTGTGGAGCCTGCTTGGGATTCTCTCTCTCCCTCTCTATCTCTCTGACCCTCTTGCATGTGCTCTCTCTCTCTCAAAAATAAATTAATTTAAAAAACTTAATTTTGGGGGGCGCCTTGGTGGCTCATCAGGTAAGCGTCCGACTTCTGCTCAGGTCATGATCTCACGGTCCGTGGGTTTGAGCCCCGTGGCAGGCTCTGTGCTAACTGCCAGCTCGGAGCCTGGAGACTGTTTCAGATTCTGTAACTTCCTCTCTCTCTGACCCTCCCCTGCTCACGCTCTCGCTCTCTCTCTCTCTCTCTCTCTCACTCTCTCTCTCTCTTTCTCTCTCAGAAATAAACAAAACATTAAAAATTTTTTAAAAATTAAAAAAATAATAAAATAAAAATAAAAAACTTAATTTTTTAAATGTTTATTTATCTTTGAGAGAGAGGAAGAGAGAGAGAGAAAACATACATGGGGAAGGGACAGAGAGAGGGAGACACAGAATCCAAAGCAGGCTTCAGGTGCTGAGCTGTCAGCACAGAGCCCAATGCGAGGCTTGAACTCACACACTATGAGATCATGACCTGAGCCCAAGTTGGACGCTTACCTGACTGAGCCACCCAGGTGCCCCAATAAATAAAAAAACTTTTAATAAGGTGACACAACTGTGTATTTCCAGGAGTCCCTAACCAGTGACATAATAGTCTGTCTTAAAGTCCTTTTAAGAGATGAAGTTCTTTTTATATCTGGAAATTTATACCAAAGGGTCCAGCAACAGTGCTAGGAGTGACATACAGTGACTTCAGGTAACACTTAGTCACTGGTTTATTTATCATGCTGTAGCAGAGACCGTAACACTTATCAAATATTCTGTTTATTTATTATAAATTATCTGTGTCTATATATTATATTCCCAGCCTTTCTGCACCTCAGTGAAGACCTGTAACTACTTCTATCCAAACAGATGAGTGGAAAAAAAACAAAACAAAACAAAACAGAGATGAGTGGAGAAAAGCCTGTATATGATTCTCCAATCTCTCTCTTCCCCAGCAAATTTGCATACTCAAATTCTTCTGCCACTGAGTCCTGTGTGCAGTACGTGTCTGCCTTGTAAATCAAAGTTAAGATGCACAGAACTCTACCCTGCATGAGGCACTTCCCTTGTACATAACCTCATTTAATCTTCACATGTAAAATCCATTTTCATAGGGACACCAAGAGGTTAATTTGGCTTGAAGAGTGCCTGAGAACTAGAAAGTGGCAGAATCAGGACTCGAACCAAAGGCTGCCAAACTCCAAAGCCCCTTCTCAGGAGACTTAGACTTGCAAAGTGAGAATTGTAACAAACTAGGCTCCAGGAATTTCACATTAATTCAATGATTTGTATCCAGCTGTGATATGAGGGAAAGAACAGAGAGTCTACAATGTCTGAATGGAGACCTGTGCTCTAGATGGTGCTACTGGAAGACGAGTAGAGCTCACATTAACCTAGGTACAGAGCCCCTTGTCCACCACAGTGACTTGCTGCAGAATCAAGAAATAAAGTATGTTAAGCCATTGAGATTTGGAGGTTGTTTATTACCAAAAACGCAACTTAGTCTAGTCTGGTTAATACATATTACTCAAATATTGGATTTTTTCCAGCTATCCTTGAAAAACATTTCATCAGACATTTATTATATATTGTGTGCCAGCAACTATACTGGGTATTTAGAATGCATCAGTTAATGTACATAGTGCTGTCTTTGTGGAGTTGGTATTCTAATCAAGAAAATCAAAATCATGCTCAATTGTTGTGACCATTAAGTACAAAGAACATTGACAAATGCAGGGGATACTGTAATAAAAATATTAAGGACATTATGATTTAGATGTGATTTTTTTTCTAAAATCACAAAATTTGAATATGTTTACCTTAGTTAGAATATATAATTTATTTACATTTGATTTAAGACTTGCTTCAAATTACTTAAAAGGTACAGCAGTTTAAAAGGAACACCAACAATTTTAGCAGGTTTGAGGAAAGGTGAATGAAAAAGTAAATAGTCCACTACCTCGCCAAAGGCCACTACCATGATAAATATAATAATCAGACTGTGCCCATTGAAAGAAGCCCATAACAGCAGCATCCAGTCATTATTTGAAAGGCATATAGAGGGCAAAACCAGATTTCTGCTTTTCATTTGCTAAGATGAAACACAGAGCAAAGGGTCTCAAATTCAATCCTCTGCTCTCAGGAAGGTAATAAAAGAGTGAAGTAAACCAGATTTTTTAAAGCATTAACTGCTAATAAGTATTTTTAAATTTTTGTTGAATTATGGTTTACACATATATAATAATGCAAATGTATTATAGTGGAGATTCTATTTTATTTTATTTTTTAAATGTTTTCTTTAAAATTTTTAACATTTATTTATTTTTGAGAGACAGAATATGAGTGAGGGTAGATCAGAGAGAGAGGGAGACACAGAATCCGAAGCAGGCTCCAGGCTCTGAGCCATCAGCACAGAGCTCAACGTGAGGCTTGAACCCATGAACCATGAGATCATGACCTGAGCCGAAGTTGGACACCTAACCGACTAGGCCACCCAGGCGCCCCTGTATTTTACACTGTACTTTAAGTATACATATTTAATAAAAAGAAGCCATTAAGTATTATGTTTGTCTTTCCTAATGCATTGTTCCTTTTATTTAGAATTGGAAAATTCATCCTCTCATCCACACCAAGATGGCTATGTCTAGTTGAGTATTTTACATTGCTACATGTAAGACAGAATTCAGCCTTTAGCGGCGAGTTTTATTTAGTTTTATTCAGAAATGAAAATAGCTATTCACAAACGTAAGTACATCTGGACATGTATAAAATCTTTGCACAATGTTTTTTAAAATTAAGAAAATTACTGCGTAGAGATATTTGTAGAATTCCAAGATTCTAGAACTTGTATTTTGTTTTCAGAAAACATTTCTGCAATTCAGAAACTTCCATTTGAAGCTCTTTGTTCACCTGATTAATGTTAATTGAGAGCTTAACTTGATTTAAACTAAATGTTAGCACATCTTTATAAACTTTGAAATCAGAATATTTTTGGGAGTTCAGTTCATATTTTGGGAATGTAGTTTTAGCCATAATCATTACTTCTGGAGCCACTTTCATCAAATGATGTCAGATGAGTTTCCCAAAGATACAGTTGTGCTTTCAATGGGCACATAAATTCACTGGTAACCACTTGTTAAGATCCTTTTAAAGGGTTTAGATGGGTTGTAACATCAACCAAAAAGGCCAATATTTATCCCTTACCCTCTGGTAAACTGAAATAATTTTTGCAAAGTGACATGAGCAAGCCAATTTCTCTCAACTCTTGAAAATAAAAAACTTTTCACCCATATGTGGACCTGGAGAAACTTAACAGAAGACCATGGGGGAGGGGGTGGTGAAAAAAAAGTTACAGAGAGGGAGGGAGCCAAACCATAAGAAACTCTTAAATACTGAAAACAAACTGAGGGTGGATGGGGGTGGGGGAGATGGGAAGGGGGTGATGGGCATTGAGGAGGGAACTTGTTGGGATGAGCACTGGGTGTTGTATGGAAACCTAATTGACAAAAATTATATCCAAAAGAAAAAAGAAAAAAATGTGAGAAACTTTTCAATGCAATTAAAATGTCATAAAAGCTACCTAACCTCTGCATACTGCCACAGACAACTTACTGAATTGTGCTTTCAGGGCGTTAAGTCCAACACAGAGTTCTCTCCATTTCAAACTACAGAAGCACTTCCAACTTGAATGTCCCTTATTCCAACCAAGGCAGCCTCTGTTTCTTTAACCATGTGGTGTGAAGTAATTCCTGGCAAATTACAATGTGTCCCTCCAAATTTTACCATCTGAGATTTTCATCTCAGACGGAGTTTGATGCTAACCTCCATGGAGGTGCCACCTAATATTAGAGGAACTCCCTAATATTTCTTAGCCAGTCTGCATTAAGCCTTTCAAGACTTTCATCAATACAGATAGTTTGTTTTTTGATGTTATGCCTCTCACAGGCTTTATACCCCAAATTTCTTTACTCTCACATATATTTTCACTTGTAACAAATGCAAATCAGCTAACTGGGAGGTATTTGTTACATCTGGGCTTTTGTCCCCTGCAATAAACATGACATAAATATTTTAACATCTTCTTCCAACTTATCCTTTAAGTTATCAGCCATTTCTTTGACACTCTGAGCTCACATTTCTTGTTGGAATTAAATCTTGCTGCCAGTTTAAATTTTCGTAGGCACTACTTAATTTTATGGCAGTATTGCTCAGATTTTTTTTTAATCCAAAAGCAAGCCAGTAAAAAAAAAACTTGGAATCTTTTCCCAGATCATTAAGTTTCTCATTAAACAAGGTTTGCACATATCAATCATATTTTTTATCATGGTTCCTTACATAATGGTATTTTAAGCTGCATTTTTTGGACAAAAGCACATTTTGCATATTAAACACATAGGAATAATCTTCACTTTTGCAAATAAACATACTCTCTCCCATAAGCTATGCTCTCAGCTTATCATTCATTTTCCTTCTTCTGATAAAGATACAAGCACAAGAAATCATTCATCTTCTCTACAAAAGAAAATAATAATAGAAATGCAATGATACACAGCAAGTGATACTCAATCTCTATCACAGAAACAAGAAAGAAACTGTTTCATTCTGCTGCTGATACTTAGTTCAAGAAATTGGGGGACGTCTGGGTAGCTCAGTAGGTTAAGCCTCCAATTTATGCTTAGGTCACCATCTCTCAGTTCACAGTTCATAAATTCAAGCTCTGGATCAGGCTGACAGTGAGGAGCCTGGAGCCTGCTTCAGATTCTGTGTCTCCCTCTCTCTGCCCCTCCCATTCTCTGTCTCTCTCAAAAATAAATAAACATTTAAAAGAAATTTGAGGAAATACTAGTGGCTACCTGTCAGGGCAGTGATGTCAGATCTTCTGATTTTTCAATGAAAGGCAAAAACCTGGGATTTTCTATAAAACTGCCCAATCTTTCCATGTTGAGAAACACATGTTTAAAACATTGTTCAGTCCAAACAACCAAATGACTGGGCTGGATCCAGCCCATGGCTGGTTTGTGGTCTCTGTGCTGAGTCAGGTCCTCATGTCACATGAACTGAGACCCTTGTCCAACTACCCTACATCTTCCAAACCTTACACTTGGCTGCAGAGCCTGATCTCATAAATTCTTAAGCAAATCAATTATGCATAGCCATTATCCATCAAAAGCACTGCTTGATGTTTAAAGAAATAGTGAAACAATGGGTTCATCCAGTAACTTATCTACATTACACGAATGGACCCTCATCAACAGACACTGAAATATTTCAATGTGTGAAGGAATTTTAATAAGGAACAGTATTTTAGTAATGGCCTATATAGCCTGTCTCACAAATGGATAGAAAAAAACATATTGTCCTTCCCCCATTAAAACTAATAGTTCTGTTTGTTTTCATCACACGTAGTCAAAAGCAACTTGAAGACTTTTTATTATAAGTCCTGCCCTACACAGCAGTTCTTACAACTCCAGAACCAAGCACGAAGATTATCAGACTTTCATGTCCCTTGAGAAACCAGTGTGCAAGGATTTGTCCACCTGAAAGTCTTCTCCAAATAGAAAGCTAAGCTAGCAAGTTCATTATGATTCAATAATTTATTATATTTAAGGTCATCAAACTCAACTATAATTTAACATGTAAACATCTAGGCCAGTGTGGCCGAGGAGAAAATCTTAAGGAAAGGCCAGATACTTGAGCTTGGAGAACTAAAAGGTAAGAAGTAAAAAAGTAAGTTGATAGTATATGTACTATACACACTAGTGGTCTCAGAAAGACAGCATCTTATGTAGTGTATAAAATATAGGTTTTGAAAAGTTCCACTTCCCATTAACTACCAGGATCTAAGAATATCTTAAATTCAGAGAAAGCCTTATACATCATTAAACATTTAGTCTCAAGGGAGACATAGTGTTGTGCAACAAGAACTGATCAATGTGATAATTCCTTCCTTTTAAGACAAGACTGTATCTTTGGGTCCATGGACAGGCAACAGAGAGATTCCTAAAACCCCTGAAATTATGAAATAAATGTTTAAGGTAATTAATAACACCAGTTAGTTTAAGCTTACTAGTATGCTAGGAACTAAAATCAAAGAAAGAATTTGGTATTTTTGATTAAAAATCTAAAATAAACACACCATATTTAAAAAATATAACTTTCAAATAAGTCATTAATGACTATTTGGCTAGGTCTTTATTAAATAAGCAGTGAAGAATTATGGCAGTTCAATAAATTCATTAGAAAAGGTAGTAGAATGGTGAAAAAATATATATGGGTTAAGGAGTCAGACAGATCTATGTTCTATCCAAGTCCTGCCACTAACTAACTACATGAAAAAGAACAAGGTGCTTAAACTGTCTGAGCCCCTGTTCCTTCGTCTGACAAAGATGATAACAATTCTTACCTCAAAATGACTACCTTTTAAGTTTTAGAAAAAATGGAAGAATCTAGCAGTTCCTGGAATCTAATAGTAACTCACAAACAGTAAGTTTCCTTTCTCTCTACTTTCCTATTGAATAAATGCACCTTTTAGTAGCCTACAATATCCAGATCATTCGTATCCAGTAACTATGAAAGCCAGAGGTAAGTAATTTGTAAATCCCTAGGATACATGAACACCTCATCAATATCTACTGAAAAGAATCAAATAGACTTTAACCCACACTTAAGCCAAGAAAGGCCCCAATTTCATATGATGAATTAAAAAAATAGCAGCAAAGAACAATAAAAAGTTGACCAAGTCTGGGGAGCAAATTCCAGGTTATAAGCACAGAGCTGAGCCACAGAGATAAGTGGAGAATATTCTAAAGGATAGTCTAATTTCCTCTAGTTAGTTTGTGGGGCTGGGGAAAAAATCATGAAGAGAGTATGTTTTCTGACCAAAATAGGCTTGAGAAACATCTACAGAGAATAAACAAAAAGATTTCCAGAAAACCGCCAAAGCCCCTCAGGTAAAGAATGTAACCACAGCATTTGCACCCAGGCTATACTTAACTTGTACATCTGAATGAAGCAGAGCTTTGCCACCTGAAGACATCCCCCACTACTCCTGGACCATAAGTGAGACCCCAGGGGGAAACTGTGACCACAGCAGCTGGCAGTCCCTACTGCTCTAGAGAGAAAATTTCCATTAAACTATGAAGTGAGAAAATAAAGATCAATAAGGATGTATGCAGCCAAATTTGAACTGTTTAAGAGATTGCATATCTTTCTTCCTTCAGGGGAATTAAAATATCCTTTCTTTTTTAAACTATGATAATAGTAGATAATAGCTTTTTAATTAACTTATATAGTAAATATAAAAAGTTACAATACTATGTCTTTCCTCAACTTTTAAAAATTTCATTCTCCATGGATGTCTTTCCCCAATTAAAAAATTTCATTCTCCATGGAAAGGTCTGGAACTACTAATCTCCCTGCTAACATTAACTATTAGTCTAAGTTAATCATTTAAATCATAATCAATATGACAAATAGAAGATACTTAGAAAAGAAAAGAAAATTGAAGTCAAAAACAAGGTGACCAAGCTGGACCATCAGAACAAATAACCAACTACCAGTGAATATGAAATTCTGGAAATAGGAGAGAACTTTTTCAAAATTCTAAGTAGATTTCTCAATGAGATGTGAGGATATTGCACTATGTTTGGTTATTTTGAGTAAACATCTACTTTTAAAAAGAACACGAGAAGGGCAGACATTTTAGTAATTTAGAAAAAATGAGTAGCAAGAGAGAGAAATCAATAGAAGTAATGATTTTTCCGAAATAATATTGCTCCAAAAACCTAACCTATGAATCAGATCTTGAGAAATTCTTCCAGAAAAGGGTTATGATCCTAGAATTATGTACCAGTAAACTATTATGCTTGTGTGAAAGCAAACATTTGTTCAATAAAAGAATGAATTAATAGAAGATGAATGTATGAATTAAAGGTACAAAGTATCACAAACTTATAACAATTATGAACACTTGTAGCAAATGCTGTTTCTCCTCATCCTTATTCAGGACTGACTTCCAATTGCCTACACCCAAATTTTTATTTTATTATTATTATTATTTTTTAATGCTTGCTTTCTCCGGTTGCTTACAAGAGTCCACACTAATTGCTAATGAAGCAGACTAGAAATTCTGGAGAATTAATGGCTGCTACCCCTGAAGTAGGACTCAACTAATAACTGACAAGAGTGGGTGAGTAAACTTCCCAGCTCCGTCACCAACTTGGCAATGATAACTCTGAAGTTAGTTTTCTACACTAGCTCCTGGGAGTTCCCAGAGGCAGGAAGCTACAGTTGCTCAGAATGGTAAATTGCTTGCTGATACATCTGTTAGTGACCTCTCTAATCTCTGTCTCAACTCCCCATTCACTTACCTATGCATCCTAGAAACTGATTCCCACTGAATCCAAACTAACATTTCTGCTACAAGTAATTAGTCAAACTTTATAGGAAAACTATTATGAATACATGAAAGAAGATCACACATAAAACTAAAAATGAAAAACTCTCTCAGAAGTTGATAGGCCAAGAACACATAAAGTAACAAACCCAGAGACCTGAAAAAGCCATTGCAGGTTTGATATAATGAATTATAACGATGAAAACATTATCAAACACCTGGCTTTCCCATACAGCAACAGACCAACATATCTCAGACAAATTCAAAGAACAGACTAGTTCTAGGTTCTTTAAGTTGTTACAGAAAATAGAGGTTTTCACTGTTGATTTTATGAAGCTAGTATAACTTTAATAAAAAACTAATTGACTTTGTATGCCTACCTGTGAGCACGCATCCACCCACACACTCAATAACTACAAAGAAATCTCATTTGGGAGTATAACAAAAAAAAAAAATCCTAATTAAAATATTAGCAAATTGAATCCTCCATTAAATCAAAAGCATATTGGAACATAACCAACTAGGCTTTATTCTAGGAAAACAAGGATAACTCAACCTAGGAAATTTAATTCTGTAGTTCATTATGTTGATAGATCCATAGATTAAAGCCACATTTTTATTTCTAAAAATGATTTTTAAAAGCATTACAAATAAGTTATCTGTTCCTATATTATGAATAAAACTTTAACATGAGTCAGTCTAACAGAAAAACCATTAGCATCATAATCCTTAATAGTGAAAAAATTAAAAGCACTTCTATTAAAATCAGAGATAAACAAGGATATTTGCTGTCATTTCCATTATTTGACATTGCTCTGAAGTTTCCAGTCAATACAATGAGACAAGAAAATGAAGATGGGTACATATAGACAAGCAAACAAGCAAATTATCATGATTTGCCAATGATATACTTTTCTATCTAAAAAAATGGCAAGACTAAAAATTCTGAAATCCCTAACAAAATTTAGTGACTAAATTACAAAATCAATACACAAAAATCAGTAAATCTCAAACATTAGCACTAATCATTCACCTGTTTGAATGCAATAGTTCTATTCACAGTCCAATTGAAATATAAGCTATACTATTTCTAGAAATAAACCACATAAAACCAATGTGAAGGAAATTGTAATACTTTGCTGATACACATAAAAAGACTTTCTAAATAAAGAGGATTATACGCCAGATTCTTAGATGGGAGGACTCAACATGGTAACAATTTCGGTTTTCTCCTGTATAATCTATAAATTTAGTGCACTTTTCATTAAATTCTTAAAGAACTAGTAAAAATGAAAGCAGTAATGGTATGGAACATACCTAAATTATTTTTATTTCATGAAGAAGAGTAAATTTGTGAGAATAAGAAATTTTTGAAAGAAAAATAGGAAGATTCTGTTCTATGGTGCAAAATTTATTAAAAGCTACAATCATTAAAACAATAGTCACTGGCATAGGAATAAATACAAAAGTGAAAAAGAAGTAATAATATCCAAATCATACATATATGAAAACTTTTTCGTTATAAATGTAGCACTTCATATCAGCAGGAAAAAGGATGAATAAATATAATAAATAATTTTGCACAGTTTTGTAAACACTTGGAAAAATGCCAAGTCTCTGCCTCACACAAAATCCAGATGTATTAATATTTAAATTCTTTTTAACATAAAATTATTATAGTCAAAGTAGTATATTATTTTACTAGTTAACAAAAAATGATGAGGATATCTTTCTTAGGTATAAGAAATCCAAAACTATAAAATTATGTACTATCTATTAATTTAAAACCTTTTTAAGGCAAAACATTATGAACTAAATTAAAAGCAGAAACACATCACAAAGTATACAGTAGACAATATTCCTAATATATAAGATTCTAATATTATGTACCTTAGGATTATGTTATATTAACTCATAATATATAGTAACCTTTGGGGAAATAGGAAAAGATTAAACAAAAGCAGCTTACAGAAGAAAAAAGAAAAATAAGCCAAGAATACTCAACGTGGAAAGAACAGTTTCTTAAATAAATGGTATTGAGGAAACTGGATAACTACATGCAGAAGAATAAAACTGGATCACTGTCTTACACCACTCACCAAATTAACTCAAAATGGATTGAAGACTTAAACATAGGATCTGAAACCTTAAAACTCCTAGAAGAAATCATACAGAGAAAGCTCTCTGACATTGCTCTTGGCAATGATTTTTTCGGACGTGACACCAAAAGCCTAAGTATAAAAAGAAAAAAAAAATCAACAAATAGGACTACATCAAACTAAAAAGCTTCAAAAATTAGTCAATATCACTAATCAGGGAAATGCAAATCAAAACCACAATGTGACATTCCCTCAAACCTGTCATTATGGCTATTATTAAAAAAAAAAAAGAAATAACAAATGTTGGTAAAGATGCAGAGAAAAGGAAACCTTTGTGCACTTTGTCAGTGAAAATATAAATTGGTGCAGTCACTATGGAAAACAATATGGGGGCAACTCAAAAAATGATAAATAAAGCCATCATATAATCCAGGAATTCAACTTCTGAATATTCATCTAAAGAAAACAAAAGATGAACTCTAAAAGGTATGTGTCTTCCCATTTTCACTGCAGCATTATTTAAAATAGCCAAGATCTGGAAACAACCTAAGTGTCCATCAATTGATGAATGGATAAACAAGCTGTGATACATGTCTACACAGATACACAATAGAATATTATTCAGAAAAAAAGAAGGAAATTTTGCTGTTGTGACAACGTGGATGGACCCTGACAGCATCATGTTAGGTGAAATAAGTCAGACAAAGAAAGGCAATAAATACAATATGATCTCACTTATTAATGGAATTTTAAAAAATCTGAGCCCATATATAAGGAGAACAGATTGGTGGTTGCCAAAGACAGGGGATGGGGGTGTAGGCAATCTGTAAAGGGTATAAAGGTATAAATTTCCAATTTTACAAAATAAATAACAGAAATGTAATGTGCAGCATGGTGACTATAGTTAATAATGATGTACTGCACATTTGAAAGTTGCCAAGAGAGTAAATCGGTTTTTTAAATGTTTATTTTGAGAGAGAGAAAGAGATCAGGAGAGAGGCAGAGAGAGAGGGAATCCCAATCAGGCTCAGTGCTGTCAGTGAAAGCCTGACATGGGGTTTAATCTCCCAAACCTTGAGATTATGACCTGAGCCAAAATCAAGAGTCCAGCACTTAATTGACTGAGCCACCCAGGTGCCTCAAGAGAGTAAATCTTACAAATTCTCATCACAAAAAATTTTTGTAGCTATCATAACATCATACCTGTATGATGACAGGTATTACTAGACTTATTATGATCATTTCACAATATGCACAAATATTGAATGTTATACGTATGAAAGTAATGTTATTAATTACACCTCAATAAGAAAAAAATAAAAGACAATGTTTCTGCAGAGCAAAAAAAAAAAAAAAAATTAACATTATGAAAAAGTAACTTACCGAATGGGAGAAAATATTTGCAAACCATATGTCCAATGAGGGGTTAATATCCAAAATATATAAAGAACTCCTACAACTAAATAACAAAAAACATCTGATTAAAAATGGGAAAAATACTTGAATAGATATTTTTCCAAAGAAAACCTACAAACAGCCAAGAGGTACATGAAAAGATGCTCAATATCACTAATCATCAGGAAAATACAAATCAAAACCACAATGAGATTATCACATCACACCTGTTAGAATCCTTTAAGTAATGTTCTATGCCTAGCAGTGTAAAAATGTCTTTATCTTCCAAACATATATTTACCTCCTCAAACACAACAGTTAGTAAAAACAGCACTGTCTGCTGCATAAGTAATGTTTACAGTTTTTTGAAAGTTCAGAGTTATATAATTATCCTTTAAATCAATCTCAAGTTTCATCTTAATAGGCTAATAAAGGAGATTTTTGTGAAAAATATCTGTTTGAAACAGTATATTTATATCAGGCTTTCCCAAAGCAGAAATGTTGAGTGGAATATTTTTATCTGGAAGATATGGGACTCTGTGAATTTGCTTTGTGTAATGAACAATTTAGTTCCATAAACAAACTCTTAGTTGATGATTTCTATTTAGTAAACTAATTTGTAGATGCAACTCTAGGGTTGCATCATTTAAAGAAATGATATACCTAACACCTAAGTCTATTCAATAACCAAAGTGTCTATATCATTTTTATTAAATAGTGGAAAAAGCAGCTAATTTGATGGGAAAAAAATCAGCTAACAGTTACTTGATTTTAAAAGCCAAGCAATAGGGTTCTTGAGTAAATTTCTCACATTGGTTAACTCTATCTAATTGTCTCAGGATAAAATTGTTAATTAGGTTGGATTATTGAGAAATATTGTGAAGGAATAGGAGCTCACAATAAGCGTTCTCTTAGCTGAGAATGACAAGTAAGACGGGAGAAGAAGGGAACAGTAAAAGGAATGCCTGAACCTTCTCATCTTAATCTTTCAACAGCTTACATAAGTCATTTAATCCCTACTTTACAAATGAGGAGAAAATCGTAAGATAAGTGGAAAAATTTTTGCAAATCCACAAAGGTGATAAATGTTGGATTCAAGTTTTAAACCCAAGTTTCCAATCCAAAACCAGGGCTTTTCCTCCTTCACCATGATGCCTCCACAGAGATCAAACCAGCCGGCACAATGCGGGCCTTTTCAGCACTATAAATTTATTTTAACTCTAGATTTATTTAAATGTTACATATGAGTTAGTCTATTTTTAAAAACTACAAGTAGGTGGAGCCCAAAGTTCTTTGGTTAACAAGAAACCAAGCTCAGACTAGAACCTAAGATTTGGAAATAAAAACCCATCTTTTCCATGCACCTGGTTAATAATCTTTTAAATTATCCATAGTCACCAAAAAATATATATATTTAAAAAAAAAAGACTTCCAATTTCACATATATCAGTTAGTTGATTTAACTTCAGAATAGCCTGGGGGAAATTGCTTTGTCTGCCTCAGACTCAGTTTCCTCAGCAAGAAAGGATATAAAATATTGGGCATGTTATTGCTGTCTCTGTTTTTGCTAAATTAACAAGAGGGAACTAAATTAGACACTGGGTGAAATTATGTAATCCTAAATAAAATATCTCCCACTCAAGAGTTTTTTAAAAAGCAAAAATAGTCGTTCTGCTCTAACGTCACCATAACTTGATGGAAGAAAAGGAAAGAAAGTAAAATGGTTGGCTTAACCTGGTTCTCTCCTGGGATTAACAACCCCACTAAGATTTCAGTCAGTTACTTCTTTTGAGAAGTATTAATATACTACTGTCATAAAGAAGATACTGCATCTTGTTATAGGGAGCGAGTTTCCATTGCCCTGATTACTACTCATAGTACATTGGTTTGTTTGAATTTCTTAAATAACAGTTTTTCTGTTAATCTAGGTTCCCATTGGTTGCAGTGCTCTATTTCCCAGTAAGCAATGTAATCTCAATTTCTCCCCATTAATAAGAAGTCACAGTCTGGAGAAACTCACTTGCTAATTTGTACTAAAGAAGATAGAGATCATTGAAAATTACATTTTATAGATTAGAAGATATATAAACAGACATGATTAAAACTCAAAGATACTATTTCACTAAATAAACTTTTTCTTAGCTAAAATTGCTTACTTTGAGTTATTTACATAAATATCCTTCATCCTAACCATACCATGATAGTGAAATATCACCAAGTATTAGTAACGCTTTAAACCATTTAATCTTTTCTGAGCAATGATGTGAGACACTCTAATTTTAAAGTCTATGTATTTCTTTTCTCCAGCAGAGCAAGAACAGAAGGAAAAAGATCTAAATTCTCCTTGTAAGGAAAGTTTCATTTTAAGTGAAGATCATTAAATGCTGGAATAAGGATAGGAAAAGGTCAAAATAGAACAAAGAGGTGTTTTAACTACAGAATAGACTTTCTATCTCCTGGAAGGATTCAGTTATGGTTCAAGGACCATCACTTCCTATAAATTTAAGAAGTCTTTGTCTGGGGGCATCTGGGTGGCTCAGTAGGTTGAGCATCTGACTTCAGATCAGGTCATGATCTCATGGTTCCTGGGTTTGAGCACCATGTCTGACTTTGCACTGGCAGCACAGAGCCTGCTTGGGGTGCTCTGTCTCTCCCTCTCTCTGCCCTCTGCTTCTCACACATGCTCTTTCTCAAAAATAAACATTAAAAAAAGTTTTTTAAAATTCTTAGTCTGCATTAATACATTAAAAGATGACCATTCTTACTTTTCACTTTCTAGGCAAGAGAAATGAGACAGAGAGATAAAATGATTACCCACAACCATACCACTAATATGAGAATCACCAAAATTAAAATTCATAGGCCAGACTCAAATTTTTCCACCTCGGAAAACACATTTTCACAGTGATAGCTGGCAAAAAATAAACTTGTGGATTTGGGGAACATGGGTTGGAGAGTTGATGAAAAATCACAATGCTGTATCACTCTAGGAAATATTAAAGCTACATTTCGGCTTTTACTCTTTTCTCTTTATATAAGCATTATTCCAACTGGCATTACCATACGAACCTTTATTTTTTAGATACATGATTCTATGCCAGAGGCACAGGTTGCTTGAATTTAGGAGTTTTTATTAAATAAAAATTATTTTGAATTCCAAATTTAAAGGTATATGAAAGAAGAAGTTTCAAATTTTTACTTCATCAAGTTTAAAATTAACTTTTAGAGCCAAATCAAAAGAGTTGATTTTGTCTCTAATTTGATGGATGAGTCCCTAAAAGAGTTAGCAATAGATCCATCTAATCTAAATTTGAATTAATGCTGTTTTTTGGAATAAAGATAATTCAGACCACTATCCAGGGATTGCTCTAATAAGGGCTTTTTCAGTAAAATTCACAGCAATGAAAATGGGAAACAAAAAAAATCTAAAAGTCCACATTTATTTTATGGCAAAACTTTACAAGGAGGAACAAAGTTATTTTAACATGTAAGACTAAAGTAATAACAACAAAATAAGAAAATAGTGCTTTCACTACAAATGTGAGAAATTAATAAGAAGAAAACTTTGGGTCAAAGTTATATATATATATATATATATATGTAAAGTTACATATATCCACTGTTAAAAACAAGACAACTAGCCCCAAACGGAGTACTTATGCTAAGTCCATGTCACCAAACTAAGACTTAATGTCATTATCATTTCAGCTTTTCCAGAAATGTAATCTTAAACTAGTCAGTCAGGAATTGCCTGATCAGCATTAGTTAGCAATTTGCCTGATAGATTCCTGCCATCCTCTAAAGGAGAATAACCTTACAATAACCAGCCTGATATTTATGTAATATAACTTCCTTTTACCACTTCCTTCTGCCTATAAAAGTCTTTCATTTTTATAGCTACTCAGAGCTTCTTTCTATCTACTAGATTGGATGCTGCCTGATTCAAATCAATTTTTGATCAAAGAAACTCTTAAAAATTTTAATACACCATAGTTTATCTTTTAACAGTTCTGGTATCAGAAGAGGAAACCAAAGGAAATTCTCACAGGTCCCCAAGAGCTACAAGCAACCAGACATAGGTACCCATTGAGCCCCTTGAGCTTGTTGCCTTCTCACTCTCTCTGGAGGTCATGGATACATCCCACTCAGACTCTAGCTCTCCACACCTTTGCATTATGAACATTCAGATTTTGTGCATTTCCCTTTGCAGACTAGGTCCAGAAACTGACTGGAGTCAGACTTTACAAATCAGACAGCATCCAAGGACAGAATGATTCCAACTTGGAAACCAGACTGGGTCCAGAGATAGATTTGGTCCAACGGGAAAACTAGACTGGACCTAGAGTCAGACTGGGCTCAACTTGGAAATCAGACTGGGACCAATTTAAGATGGACTGGGTTCAGTGTGAGGTCTTAGATGAATAAAATGTTCAGGCTGAACAAACAAGTTAACCTTACCAGAGATAATTTTGAACTACAGTGGCCACAGTAAAGAACTTTTAACCTAAGGGCTCCAGGGTAGCTCAGTTGGTTAAGCGTCAGACTCTGTTTTTGTTTTTGTTTTTTTTTCCTAGTTAAAATAGTTTTTTAAATTTATTTTATTTTTTTACAAATAGTTTATGTCAAGTTGGTTTCCATATAACACCCAGTGCTCATCCCCACAAGTGCCCTCCTCCATGCCCATCTACCCCCTCCCCCCCACACCCATGAGTCCTCAGTTTGTTCTCAGCATTCAAGAGTCTCTCATGGTTTGCCTCCCTCCATTTCCCCCAACATTTCTCCCCTTCTTCTCCCCCATGGTCCTCCGTTAAGTTCCTCCTAATCCTCCTATACGTGCAAACATATGATATTTGTCTTTTTCTGCCTGACTTATTTCGCTCAGCATGGACCTTGAGCGTCAGACTCTTGATTACACCTCAGGTCATGATCTCACGTTTCATGAGTTCGAGCCCCAAGTTGGGCTGTGCACTTGCAGCATGGAGCCTGCTTGGGATTCTTTCTCTCCTCTCTCTCAGCTCCTCCTCTGCTTGCACTCCCCCTCTCTCTCAAATAAATAAATAAATAAATAAACGCATTTTAAAAAATTCTTTTTAACCTAGATAGTTCACCTATTTATGAGGTATCTAGAGAAAAAGGAATTTCAGCCAAAGACTCACCAGAAAACGTGAAGGGAAAATTATTTTTCCTCCTCTACAGTTTCTGGTAATTAGGATGAGACTCACTGGCACATCCCACATACTCCAGAGCCTGCAGACAGGATCCTGAGAAAACTGGCAGAAGCCAGCAAATGGTGAGAATTCTTACCAAAGTTGGTTCTCCCAGACTTTTTTCTATGGTGTCTGATTGAAAAAAGAAGGCAACATTTCACTTTGTCCCTTTCTTCCCAAATTCAGATTGGCCGGCTGTTGGAGGAGGTCACTAAGAAAACTTGACTGCTGGTTGACCTGTGAGCTGTACCTAGACAATAAGAGGCCCCTCAGGACCTCCCCTCTCCTTGGAATGTATATGTTGCCCACTCTTCCCACATCCAGAACCATTTTTAAGGATGCAGGGACTGGAAAAGGCAATGTGTTGTTGAGACCATCCATCTAGATGGTGACGTGACTGAACCCAGGTAAGTCCTGTATAGAAACTTTTAAGATTCTGGCAGGCACGTGAAGAATCTATTTGTCTTGCAGCCACCAAAGACAAGCCTCCTATTTAAGTTCCCTAGCTCATTAAAACCTGTCACCTACCAATCTGGAGTGCTCTATCTCTTCATTTGGTCTCCCCTTGCTCTCCATGTATGGGGACCCAGATTTCACCTGGGAAGCTCCTGAGGTTTTAAATCAACAATTGGCAAGGCAGCCAAAAGACAAAGAAGTGGGTTTTGGGAAAGAGACATCTACAGGGCATATCCCAAGTTGGCCATCAACATCCATGTGGCAAGGGGTGTCCTGTGTGCTAGATGCTTATGTATGCTGCATGAGTGTGGGGATACCCTGAAAATGCTGGCCAGTCTAATGAACTTGTTTCATGCATTGTGCATAGCACACTGTATCAAAGAAGAGAAATGAATGGTTGTCACAGTGGGCTGGCCTCTACTGTGGGCAGTTTGGTGGCCAGAAATACCCAACTAATGGCTGAAACTTGAGTTAGAAAGTTGAAAGAAGAGCTGAGGTGAGAGGAGGACATGCAGATGTCCACTACTCTGCTAGCTTCAGGGCTGGCAGACAAGTGGTAGAACAGGAAAAGAAACTGGAGACCTTACTGTGTCATTTTGCAAAGCGAGGAGAGTGCAATCTGCCTTGAATTAAGGTCCGAGTACTTATGACAAGGCCTGAATAGGACACTAAGAGATGGAATCCCTGGAAAAGTGAAGAGAGCACAGAGAGGATGTTGTGGTTGACAGTGAAATGGACAAAACACCGCATGCCATCTGACCACTAATACAAAGGAAAGTGAAAGCACAGTAACAACAACCTCAGCCAGTAGACCAGCCTCCAGTTCAGAAAAAGTGCATGATGAGAGAATATACTCCTACAAAGCTTAATGATATAGCTGCAAAGCTCCAGAAAAAGGCCAGGGAAACTATTTGGGCATGGTGTGGCTATGGGATATGGGTGGTTGATGGCATTTCTCTGACTGGGCAGGAAGCAGAGAAAATGGGCAACATCACCACACACCCAGTCCTCTGGTAGCAACTGCATGACACTCATTAAGAGGGTTCAAGATACTCACTTCTTGGATTATTCTAGTTTACGGGGGGGGGGGTTGTCTCCATGTAGGAGATCCCCCTGAACACATGATACTGTGAAAATCTATGGAGAAAGTACAGTAAATTCTTAGAAAATCAAGAATGAGAAAGGCCATCTATAACCCTGCCTTTGAAGGCATTATTCTGGCCACACTTATTTCAAGAATGAAAGCCAAGATACTCCAGTCTTCCCCTAGCACCTAGTATGGGATGTTGATATCCATGCTGAGCCCAGTCATGGAATAAGACATTTATGATATTGGACAACCCATTGCTGATCTGGGAGAACCTGACTTCTGGGAATGAGTACAGGCTGTGGGAATGACTCAAGACAGAGAAAGGGAGCTTGAATAACCAAAGGGCTATTCCAATCACAGACCCTGTAAAGGGTCTAGTCAACTCTTAAAATTTTTTAATGCCTCAGTTTATATTTAATAGTTCACACCCATGTGTATGCATATACATTTATGAGTATATGTATATAGATAGATTATATATGGACAATATATTTTTAAATATATATATAGTTCATGTGTATACAGATTAAATATAATATATATTTAAATAAATCCTGTTCATTCTAATTCTCTTCACATGTCAATCTTCTCTAAGTGAATCCTAAATTTTATATTATTAGGACCCTCATTAACTAACAAAATTCCTAACCAGGCTATGATTTCTGGTCACTTAATCTTTGCCTGCATAAAACATTACTAATAATTATATAAGGTTCATTGTTTGGATATAAAGGAATATTGAAAAATCTACTCTTCTAACTTAACAAACAAAAATCCTTCAGCGATATTGCTCAGTAAATAAAAAGAAACCTATTTCAGTTGTTTTGCAAGAGCTCTAATTTCACAATTCTTGATAAATGAAAAAGGAAATAATTCTTCACTATTTACACTTCACACCCACCAATGTTAATGAAAATGCCAAATTTATCTTTAGCATTGCTGGAGCCCCCAAAGTGGCTAGCTGAAAATATGTGTAGGTGATGACATGGTAAATTAATCTCTTGGTAGTAATTCCACAGCTGAATAACAAATTTGCACTAGCACATTCTAATTACACTAACTAGTTTCCTTATCATCCCCCATGGCAATACAAACCTAGTTCAAGTTCACAGGGGTCAAGTGATGAACTAGTTAACCTTTTCAGGCTCTGTACTTTAGTTACCGGTTTTTTCCATGTAACACTTTTTTGAGATGCCAGTTATATAATGCATTTGTTTTTGAATCACATGTAATTGATCCATCTCCATAATAGAAGCATTTGGAATTACACAGTTCAGAATTTCTAATATTCATTTCAGGGCTGTTACTCCTTATTAAAGATCCCTCTAGCTCTGATGTGTTACTAAAATGACTATTTTCTCAAGGGATAATTATGACCTCTTAGATATTGACAAGTACATTAATGGAATTATGCTATGTACATGTAAGCAAACTTTATATTTCATTAGTTAAGAGCCAAATGTTCTTAACTCAAAATACTTTTGTTTTAACTCAACAAACACATTTATTTTCCATAAAAGGCAGTGTCTTCTGTTGTCCTGAGGATTATCTAATATATACAAAATTATTTGGGCTAAATATTAGAAATATTTTTATTATAACCAGTGACAGTGATCTCAATAAGCTGAACACCATGTAAACATTTTGATGACATAGCCCATTCTCCTGAGTTCTTAAAAACTAGTCAAATATATGTATTTTATGTTTATGGTGAATGTTTTATCTTTCCATCTCCTGCTTACCCCACCCCCACCCTCCCTCTGCTTTTCTTATGGGGACTGTGTAGATAAGAAAACTTCTTATGGAAGGATCATGAGCATAGATATTCAAGTAGTGGTGCTTCAATGCCACAATTCCCTTCACTGGGGAAGAATCTCTAAGTGCTAGTTTTAGAATGTCATAGAATTTTAGAATTGGAGGTGACCTTAAATACCAATTAGTCCAATCCCCTTTTTGGTTCTTGCATTTCATATTCAATGGCCCATGATACAAAATATCTACCTACAACGATTTCATTTCTGGAAAGTCTTCACTTTTAATCTTATTCGCAAACTAAAAATCCCTAAGATTTTTTTATCCATTTGGCCTTCTAAGATAACTTTTTAATAAAAGGCAAGATGACGGGAGGTAGTTTAGGTCATTTTCAGTGCTGAAGAAGCCAAGAACCCAGAAATGCCAGTGAAAGCAGGAAAAACAAACAAACAAACAAGAAAAGATCTCTCACTAGCCAAAGGACCAATAAGGGGCTGCCTAGAGAAACAGTAAGTTTTTAGGGACACCTGGGTGGCTCAGTCAATTAAGCGTCTGACTTTGGCTCAGGTCATGATCTTGCTGTTCTTGAGTTGAGCTCACATTGGGTGCTGTGCTGACAGCTCAGAGCCTGGAAACTGCTTCAGATTCTGTGTCTCCCTCTCTCTTTCTGTCACTCCCCTACTTGTGCTCTGTCTCTTTCTTTCTCTCTCAAAAATAAATAAATATTTAAAAAAAGAAAGAAAAGCAGTGAACTTCTAGAAAATAACCACCATATTGCAACCAAACATTACAGAGAATAGCCACACACACACACCTTGTCAGGGAAGGCTAGGTGAGAAATGTTGACGTCCCCCCTTTCCTGGCTATAACAAGGTAACTACCCCATGATTGGAGTGATGCTCAAGAAGGTAGAGGGGAGAGATAGAACTTTCATTCCCGCATGGCAGTGACCAGCACTCCTTATAGTGTCAGTGGAGGCCACATCCTTCACAGGTGTGGAAGGGAGCTTGCATTCTCACTCATATCCATTGATAATGAGGAACTTCAACTGTACCCCAGGCTAACCATGGAGGCTGAGTAGAGAACGTGAATTGCTACTCTCACATGCCAGTAATAAGATTACACTTCACTTTGCCTACACGCACAGTGTCATAAGAAGCCTACCACATCATAAGATTTAAATAAGATTTATAGTCTCATTAGAAAATACTCAGGAATACAGCTGAAAATCCCTCATCATACCAAAAACCAAGAAAATATCAAAATGAACTAGAAAAGACACCAACATAGACAGACAGCAACACAGAGATGACCCGGATGGTAGAATTATCTGACAAGGATTTAAACATAAAAATGTTTAAATTGGCAATAACACACTGTTTGGGTGGAGAAATAGAAAGTCTTGGTAAATGGGGGCGCCTGGGTGGCTTAGTTGGTTAAGCGTCCAACTTTCGCTTAGGTCATGATCTCGCGATTCGTGGGTTCGAGCCCCGCGTCGGGCTCTGTGCTGACCGCTAGCTCAGAGCCTGGAGCCTGTTTCAGAGTCTGTATCTCCTTCTCTCTCTGACCCTCCCCTGCTCACGCTGTCTCTCTCTCTCTCCTAGAAATAAATAAAACATTAAAAAACTTTTAAAAAAAAGTCTTAGTAAATGTATAGGAGGCATAAAATAGAATTAAATAAAATTTTAAAATTAAAAATAATCATTAATTTTTAAAATTCAGTGATAGGCACAATAGCAGAATAAAGAGGACAGAAAAAAGAACACATGAACTTGGAGATTGGAGAAAAAAATTACCCAAATTGAATAGTGGGGAGAAAATAGACTGAAAAAAGTCAAATACAGCTTTGAGGCTCTGTGAGACCATAACAAAAGGCACTATAACAAAACATAATATTTATGCCATTGGAGACCTAGAAAGATAGGAGAAAGCGGGCAAGCCTGGGAAAGTCATTTTAAAAATGCCCTAAATTCCCAAATTTGGTAAAAGATATAAAACCTACAGATTCAAGAAGCTAAACAAAACAACAAACTAGATAAACTAGATAAAAGTAATCCAAACCAGGACATAGTATATTTGTGACAACTACAGACCAAGAAAAAAATTAAAAACAGTCCAACAGCACCTTAACTAAGGTGGAAAAACTATTGAAAACGGAGTTCAGATTTCTCATCAGAAGCCACAGAAGCCAAAGGAAATGAAAAACATCTTTCAAGCACTGAACGAAAAGAACTATCAATTCCGGATTCTAGTGAAGGAAAACTAAGAGAATTTGTCACCTACAGACCTACTCTAAAAGAAGAGCTAAATGAAGTTTTTGAAACATAAAGGAAATGATGAAGAAAACCTGTAACATCAGGAAGGAAAATAGAACAATGGCAAAAGTAAAATTGTGACTATATACGATAAATTTTTCTCTATTTGAGCTTTCTAAATTGTGCTTGACAGTTAAAGCAAGACTTTTAATATTATTTTAAGAATTACTAATTGAGGATGCCTGGGTGGCCCAGTTGATTGAACATCTGACTCTTGACTTTGGCTCAGGTCATGACCCCAGGGTCATGGGATCGAGCTCCATGACAGGATCTGTGCTGAGCATGGAGCCTGCTTACAATTCTCTCTCTCTCTCTCTCTCTCTCTCTCTCTCTCTCTCTCTCTCTCTCTCCCCTGCTACCTTCTGCCACTCACACCCCCCCCCGCACATGTTATAAAATAATTTTTAGAAAAACTAAAAAAAAATTACTAATTGAGCTGAACATATTTACTGAAAACCTGCACACACAAAAATCCAGCTTTTAAAAAAAATTTCAAATTTAGGAAACAGCTTAATTTGAAAAACCATTTTGTTTTTTGAAGTGGTTGAAACATTTGAAAAAATGTCAAGGTAAAAGGACTCTGACACCAGTAAAGTATGATATTTTAGTTCAGTTGAATCATAAATATTTAGAAAAGGAGTAAAGAACTAAACTTTAGTGATGGACAGTGTAGAGAAAATGTAGGGTTCATAGAGTGTTGAAAGATGGCTAATGGCTGAGCTGAGCCGAACCTGAGATTCAGTTTCCTGAACTCTGAAAAAACTGAGCCCACCAATTTCAAAGATCCCTTCAAATTCTATGATTCTTAGTTTCATTCCCCCGACAGAACTCAAAATGTCACATAGTAAGCTGAGCTGCTGATTTTGTGAGTAGACAGGTATACAGTGGGGTTGGGAAGGTAAGGTCCAGTTACAACCTACAAAAGCTTAATAATAAACTACTGATGGATTACAATAACCTGTGAATCTGCCTCTCTCTCTCTCTCTCTCTCAAGACTCTATCCTAGTATTCGATCACCAATCAAGACCTAGTTTCTAGCTGCTGTATGTTGGATGGAGTTGGCTTTTACTGGCTATCAAGAGCCAAAACTTAAATTTTGAGGAATTTTGAAAGGCAATGATTAAACCGATGGTAGCATGAAATTGGCTGCACTAGGAGTATATATATTACAGAAATGGACAAACAATATAAACTATATCATTTTATTCATAGAGCGGCTTACTAGCACACCACAAAACAGCAATTCTCTTTCCATAGGTTTTAGATTTATTCATATTCTAGCACCTGCATACCTTTCTGGCTTCATCTTTTACCATCAGCACCTCTCCATTGTCCCACATTAAACCCTCTAAAGACAATACTTAAAATGTGCAGGGACACAAGCACTCTATGCTCCCTCTTGCCTCTATGCTTTTATACATATTGTTCCTTCTGCCTAGAACACCCTCTACCATCACCAACACCACCATCCCCCTACATCCACCACCATCACTAGGCCCCTTGTATTTACCTTCAATTCTACTTTTGCCTAGAAAATTCTTTCTTATGTTTATATACCATCTCCTCCAGGAGCTTTTCTCTGACTCAGCTGATGAATTGGGTACCCTCAGCTAAAAGATTCGCTTTTCATAACATACTTTACATTGTGTTGAGATTCCTTGTTTACTTTTCTGTGTCTCTAACTTAAGAATAACCCCCTTTAGAGAGCTTCTGATTTAGCGCTGCATCCCCAGCTTCTACACGGTGGAGGGCACATAATGATGGTTGAAAAATTGCTGCTGAAGAAAACAGCAATTATTAACAAATTCCAGACCAGTATTTGTTTTTCATTTTCATTATCTTCCATAGAAAAACATTCCCAATTATATGATTAGGTAGTTTAGAAAATAGCATTTGTTTTATGGAAAATCATTTTATTTCTCTAAAGTGTTTATTTTTTGAGGGAGGAGGGGCAAGGAAAGAGGGAGAGAGAGAATCCCAGGCAGGCTCTGCACAGTCAGCAGTGTGTGTGTGTGTGTGTGTGTGTGTGTGTGTGTACACTTAGTGCCTACTTCTAGATAGTCTTATAGTCTTAAAATAATTTTTTAACAACACTCATCATCATTAACGTTATGATTATTGGTGCTTTAGTTAATTTGCATTTTCATGGCACCAAACACCGTAGTGCTGAGTGTAGTATCTCTAAGCACATTCTAATTGCTTTCCATCTATCTATCAAGATATTTGTTTAACTGATCATCACTGCTCTCCCTGGGCACATACATGATGTTTTAGGGAGAAAAAATTTTAACAGCATTTTCCTAGAGGAAATTTAGAGTATAACATAAAATCTCTCAGTCTGATTTAGCTCCTACTATACCAAAGCTCTATTATTCCAAGATACAAAATAGAATTCAACTTTATTTTTTTAAATTTTTTAATATTTATTTATTTTTGAGAGAGACAGAGAGTGAGCAGGCGAGGGGCAGAGAGAGATGGAGACATAGAATCCAAAGCAGGCTCCAGGCTCCAAGCTGTCAGCACAGAGCCTGATGTGAGGCTCGAACTCACAGACTGCGAGATCATGACCTGAGCTGAAGTTGGATGCCCAACTGACTGAGCCACGCAGGCACCCCAGAATTCAACTTTCAAATTGTCCCTGCTCCTAGAGAACATTCTTAATATTCTGTTTCCAGTAGATATACTCACAAAGGTGCTAGAATAAATTTTGTTTTGTATAAGGTAGATTCTTTCGGTTTGCTTTCATTCTGTTTCATTACCAATTATCTTCTTTTACTCTCATTTTTGTGGGGGCCTTAAAATACTCCTTTTTTTAAATCTTCTATGAAGGTACTTTTTTCCTCAGAAGATTTCTTGATTTTGTGTCATGGCTAGTTGGAAGGGGATATATTCAGAGTCACAGAGTCTGCACTCAGCTTTAATAATCACAAAGTACCTCAAAAATCTAAGCTCTTACTATGATCAGTTGTCCTCACCTTCATGGTTTACTTCATGCTGCCATTGCCTGCAATGTGGAAACTCCAAAGTTCATTCAAACCAGCTCCTCTGGTTAGTGAATTGTGACTCATGGATGGAAATTAACAATAACCATCTAATAATCATGCACCAATAAAACTGCCATGGAATTTTGCTATCATAAAGGACACAGGAATGGTTTCTCCAGTCAATTATAATGGATTGGGATTAATGGAATGGGATTAAGATAAGAATCCTGAATCTAATTGGACACTTTAATATGTTAACCGTAATAGATGCTTATTATAACTGCATTAATTACTAACTACTTCATCTGGCCAGCACCCTACCAGATTCTTTACCAATGAATACCATGAGACAGATACCATCATTTTTACATATTTTAGATTTACTCTTAGGCAAGGTCACCAAATTAACCAGTAGCAAAATCAGGTTTTTAACTAGTCTTCCAACCACAAAGCCTGTGCTTTTCCTATTATCCTTTAGTTCCTAGTAAGGAACATATTATCACTTAATGAATAGTAGAATAACAGTAAAAAGAGATTGATTTTTTTAAACTCACCATACATTGGAGAAGAAGAAAAAGTTGTCAGATGGGATGAAAAAGCAAAACCCAACAACATGCTGTCCAAAAGAACAGTTCCTTAGATACAAAAACTACAGATATGTTGAAAGTTAATAGAAAACACATATATAAAATGCAACAGTAACCATAAGAGTGGAGTGACATATTAACATTAAATTGATTTGAAAATAAGAAATATTACAAGAGACAAAGAAAGAAGTTTTATAATGATAAAACCAACAACATATCAGTAATATATGGCAATCATAAAAGATTACACATAAGAACAAATTGACTAAATATATGAAGCAAAATCTGAGAGTGCTGAAAGGAAAAAGAGATAACTGAACAATAGTTGAATATGACAATAACCCACTTTCAATAATTAAAGGAATATCTGCATAGAAATTCAACCAATATATTGAAGATAGGAACAACATCTACCAACTTGAATGAACTTATTATGTTAAAGCAGACCATTCAATGACTGTGAAATACACATTTTTTTCAAATGTATATGGAACATTATTTAGGATAGACCATCTGATTGGCCACAAAACAAGTCTCAATAGATGTAAAAAGGCTGAACTTATATAATATATATTTTATGCCATAGAATTAAATTAGGTATCAAAAACAGAAAGAAATGAGATACAACTGACAATATTTGCAAATTAAACAATGCACTTCTAAATAATGCATGGGATAAAAGTATCATAAATGAAATTTAAAAATATTTTGAACTGAATGAAAACAAAAGGACAAGAGATCAAAACTTTTGGGATACAGCTAAAGCAGTGTTTAGAGGGATATTTATAGCTGAAACACCATAGCTAATTAGAAAAAAAATCTCAGATAAAATATGTTCTACCATGGGGCGCCTGGGTGGCTTAGTCGGTTAAGCGTCCGACTTTCGCTTAGGTCATGATCTCGAGGTTCGTGGATTCGAGCCCCGCGTCGGGCTCTGTGCTGACTGCCAGCTCAGAGCCTGGAGCCTGTTTCAGTCTGTGACTTCCTCTCTCTCTGACCCTCCCCTGCTCACACTGTCTCTCTCTCTCTCTCTCTCTCTCTCTCTCTCTCTCTCCTAGAAATAAATAAAACATTAAAAAAATATATATGTTCTACCATAACAACCAGAAAAAGCAAACTAAAATCAAAGCAAGCAGGAAGAAAATAATGAATATTAAATTAAAAACAAATGAACTACAAAATGAAAACCAACAGAGAAATATCAATGAATTCCAAAGTTGGTCCTTCGACAATATCAACTAAATTGGTCAACCCTTACCTAGAGTAACCTAGAAAATGAGGAAGAAGATGCACATTACCAAAAATAAAGAGTTAAAAGGGAACATTACTAGCATTCCTACCTAAATTAAAAGCATTATAATAGAATATTATGAACAATTTTATGCCAAGAAATTAAACAACTTAGATGAAATAGACAAATTCCTAGAAAGACACAAATCACAAAAAAAAATGATCAAGAAAAAAACAGAAACTATGAATAGACCTACAATAAATAATGAAGTTGAATTAGTAATGGAAAATCCTCCCAAAAGAAAATTTCAGTCTTAGAGGGCTTTATAGGTGAATTCTAGCAAATATTTACCAATTTTCACTTTTTTAGATTTATTTATTTTGAGAAATAGACCAAACACACCAGCAGGGGAGTGACAGAGAGAGAGAGAGAGAGAGAGAGAGAGAAAGCATTCCAAGCAGTCTCCATGCTGTCACTAACCATGACATCTTACTGTGAGATCATGATCTGAACCAAAAGCTACAGTCCAAAGCTTAACCGATTAAGCCATCCAGGCACCCCTCTTTCAAATATTTAAATAATAGGGGTGCCTGGGTGACTCAGTCGGTTAAGTGTCTGACTTCAGCTCAAGTCATGATCTCACAGTTCTGGCTTTGACCCCTGCTTCGGGCTCTGTGCTGACAGCCAGCTCAGAGCCTGGAGCCTATTTCGGATTCTGTATCTCCCTCTCTCTCTGACCCTCCCCTGCTCATGCTGTCTCTCTCTCTCAGAAATAATTTTTTTTTAATTTTTTTAAATGTTTTATTTATTTCTAGGAGAGAGAGAGAGAGACAGTGTGAGCAGGGGAGGGTCAGAGAGAGAGGGAGTGAAAGACTCTGAAACAGGCTCCAGGCTCCGAGCCGGCAGTCAGTACAGAGCCGGACGCAGGGCTCGAACCCACGAACCGCGAGATCATGACCTAAGCGAAAGTCGGACGCTTAACCGACTAAGCCACCCAGGCGCCCCAGAAATAAATTTTAAAAATTAAAAAAGACACATTCAAATATTTAAATAAGAAATAATGCCAATTGTTTACAAACTCTTTCACAACAGAGAAGAAAACACTTCCCAACTCATCCTATAAGGCTGGAAGTACTCTGATACGTAAGGCAAATAAAGACATTATAAAAAAGGAAAACTACATGAGTGCCTGGTAAGTTCAGTTGGTTGAGCAGCTGACTCTTGGTTAGGCTTGGTTAGACTCTTGATCACATTCAGGTCATGATCTCGAGTTTCGTGGAATCAAGACCCGTATCAGGCTCCACATTGCTTGCAGTAAGGAGTCTGTTTAGGATTCTCTCTATCCCCCTCTCTTTCTGCCCCTCTCCTGCTCAGATTCTCTCTCCTCTCAAAATAAATAAATAAACTTTATAAAAATAAAACAACAGGCCAATATTGTTCATAAATATAGATGCAAAAATAGCCACAAAAATATAAAATATTAAATTTTTAACAAAATATTAGCAAACTGAATTAAACAATATAGTTAAAGATTATACAACGTGACCAAGTTCATTTGATCCTCAGAATCTAAAGTTGATTTAACATCCAAAAAAATCAATTAACGTAAATACTATATTAATGAACAAAAGACTAAGAAGCACATGTGTGTTTATGTGGGTTATATCGACTGATGATTCAATTCATGATTTTTTTTCCCTTATGATTTTTTTTATTGTATACAAGGTTACATTAGTTGACACACAAGGTTACATTAGTTTCAGGTGGACAACATGGTGATTCCATAATTTTATATATTATGTTATGCTCATGACAAATGTACTACCATCTGTCACTACATAATACTGTTACAATACTGTTGACCATATTCCCTATGTTATACCTTTCATGCCCACTGTTTGTTCACTGCATAGCAGACTATACCTACCATTCCCCATTTTGCTCTTCTACCTCCCCTCTGATAATCATCAGTTTTTTCTCCACTTATATAGGTCTGTTTCTGCTTTTTTTGCTTGCTTCCTCATTTGCTTTTTTTAGATCCCACATATAAGTGAAATCAAATGGTATTTGTCCTACCCTGTCTAGTTTATTTCACTTAGCATTATAGTTCTAGGTCCATCCATGTATAGCATGGCAAGATCTCTTTCATATGACTAACTCATATTCCGTCACACACCTACATACCCACACATACCACATCTTCTTTATCCAATACCAGTTCATGACTGTAAAAACTCATCTACCAGGAATGGAAATTAACTTTAACTGATAAGAGGTATCTGTGAAAAAAATCTATAGCTGATGTCATACTTAATGTAAAAATACTGAATGCTTTCCCCCGAAGAAGAGGAATAGGGCAAACATGTCTGCTGTCACCGGATGTATTCAAATTGTCCTGGAGATTTTAAGGAGTGAAATGAAGGGGGAAGGCAAAGGCAAGAAGGAGTGGGAGAGGGAGGGGAAAAGGAGAGGGAGAAAGTGAGGGGCTAGAGCAAGAGAAGAAGAAGGAGGAGGGGCAAGTGAGGTAGAACTGGAGGGGGGGATGCATATTTGCAAACACCTTAGGGGAAAAAAGAGTCCCAAAGAACTAAAAAAGATTCGGTACAGATGGGGCACAAAATAAAACAGAGCGGGTGTACTGGAAGTAAATTTATTCTAGAAGGAAGTCAGACATCAGACATTGTTAATGACTTTGGAATTCTTGAACAGTACATACTCATTTCATTGATTAACTAGTTATCCATTTTCAATTTCCTAGGACATTTTTTAAAGGCTAATTTTTTAATTCATTGCATGTATTGAGAACTTTCCACCTTGCATACTTTTAAATGTTACGAAGGTCTACTGGAGAAAAAAGTACAATTATAAATTCAAAGATATTAACATATAATAGCTTTCTTCTAGTCAGGTATTAATTCAGATTAAAATCAAGATGTGATAAATTTCCTGCCTGTTAGTAGCCAAATATAGTTTCTGAATATATTTCCTTTTATCTGGGCCTTCTAAACCACTTTATAAATAACTGCTGAATCCAGTCGAGAGGCCAGGCAGAGAAGACAGAGAACAGTAAGCTACTCAAAGTTACTTTACAGACAGAAGTATTATCTCTTGGTGAGAGAGCAGCAAAGAGAAACCCAGCAAGAGCACTACCTGTGGGGAGGGCCCCAACAGAAAAATACTGAAGAAGGGAAAAGGCAAATTTCCCTTTCAACAAAAGAGTAACTTAAGCAAAGATACACTCCAAATACATAGATTTTTGTGGCTGGAGAGTTGAATGTTATGGGAATGGTGTTGGAAATAAGTCTCAAAGTATACTGACTGTATAGGTGTTTGGATTTTAGGCTGAAGGATTTACATTCTATCTTTCATGTAAATAGGTACCCACTAAAATTGTTTGAAGAAAGTTAACAAATTTCATCAAGTCTAAAATACCATTGATTTAAGACACCTGATTATCAGGTCTCAGCCTGCCATTTGTGGAATACTATCAGACTACCAGAGACATTAAATAGCAGAGATTTTTAAATGTGGAAAAATATTGAGTTTAAAATGGATGAAAGTTATCAACTGCAGAAGCCTGAAAATTTTAGTGATCAAAAGAAAAAAGACTTGATAAAATCTGTCCCCCATGTTTTATAAGCCTTTCTCTTCATAAATCAACGGGTTCTGTGTCTAAAAAAATGAAAATACTGTTAATGTAAATGAAAATATTTGTAACAATATTTACTAGTGCTTGTAGCTCAGTAGGTTAAATCATGAGTTTAATGAAGCTACTGACTTTAGAATTATCGAAGTAGGCCAGTTAATCACTAAGAAAATCAGTTCTGCTCAAGGCCACAGCCTATACTCCTCACTAGATATTTATTTTTGCAAATGCACACTATTCAAGAAAACATGCTGAGCAGAATCACAAAATTATAGAAGAGAATAGTTGGGAGAGATGACAGAAGTTATAAAGTCAAATCCCCCCATTACAACCCTTTTCACAGCCTGCCTCAACAACCCTTAACAACCCTTTTCACAACCCTTTTCACAGCCTGCCATTCCATCTTGACCTCCCCATTCTTTCCCGCTAAACTGTAACTCCCATCAAGACACATACTCAGTCTTCTTCACCATTGTAGCCTGTTGAATCATATATTAATGTCAATAAATATGTCTGAAAGGGGGCACCTGGGTGGCTTAGTAGGTTAAGCACCCAAATTTGGCTCAGGTCATGATCTCACAGCTTGTGAGTTCGAGCCCTGTGTTGGGTTCTGTGCGAACAGCTTGGAGCCTGGAGCCTGCTTCAGATTCTGTGTCTCCCTCTCTCTTTGCCCCTCCTCCACTCAAACACTCTCTCTCTCTCTCTCTCTCTCTCTCTCTCAAAAATAAACATTTAAAAAACTTTTTAAATAAGTATGTCTGAACAAGAGTGTAACTGTTCTTGTGGGGGAATTGTACCACCCATGCAGTGCCCATCTTTGTGGAAGAGCTCAAATCAAAAGAGAAGTCTGTTGAAACTGCACTAAAAGCCACTTCTGGTGCCTTTTGGTAAAGTCTGCCCCCATCTTCCTTGTATAAGACTTGCAAATACAGGCAACTTATTCTCCAAGCCAAACTTTGCCATTTCATTCCAAAATTTGCCACATATCATTGTTTCCAAGACTGTCTACTGTCCCTTATGTGAGCTACATTTGGTTGTTTCTTTTTCTAGAACTTGGGACACACAGAATGAAATATAATTCCCACTATTGCTTAGCTGATCCAAAGCACAGAATTTTCTGTGACTAAATCTATGCAAATCCTCCAAACCTTAGGAAAATCATATCAAATAGTAAGATGATTCTGAGAAGGTATCTTTCAGAGAACATAAGTAGGTAAAACCATGAGCTCTCCCCTAAAAGGCTTAATTCCCTTATTAAGGACACTTCTAGGAGGGGCTAGAATGCAAAGAGAGAATGATGCACTATATTCCCCTTTGCAATCTAAAAGATTTCTGAGAGTTTTCTTTTCTGAATGGAAGCTAAATAAGCATTCATTAAACTTGGGAAGTTCTGAGTCTTCTAATCTGCATAGTGAATTGGATCTGCAGTAGCCTGAATATGAATGGAGATGAGGTAATTCAGTAACATGAAATGGGAAATGCAGTTTAATTACCCTGGAGATTTTTTTTTTTTGCAAATAAATTGCTTCTACTTTTATGACAATACTAGATCATGAACCCATTCACCTTAATGTTGGGTAATGAGGACTATAAAACAAGTCATAAAAATGCTTTGTTAGCAATGCTGTTTTTAGAAACCCAATCTTACCAAAAAAATCTTTCTCACTATTAAAACCATTTGTAGTTCAAAAGTCCTAGAGATGAAAGGATTTCCATGCATTCTAGAGGATCCTTCCTACCTTAATTAAGGAGCCAAAGAATTTGGAAACAGTAGTGGAAAGTATTTCTCAAGTTACTTCAAATCTATATAGAACATACACTTCTTAACTGGCACTATAATATAGAATTGAATCTAGAAAATGGCTGAAAATGGTCTGAAAAAGGATATTCTTTGGAGGTGAGAGTCTGGGACAATAGATCAATATTAGTCCGAAGGAAAAATATTGTCTATGAACTTACATTTCTGCTACTAAAATAATTCTATATATAGAGAGAGTACACTGCATGCAGGAGAGGAGTTTTTATCCCTTAGAAAAACCAAAGGTACATTTTAAGAATAGTGAACTCAAATTAAGGGAAATCATAACTATTTTTTACCCATTAGACTAACACAAAGTTTAAAAGCAATAACATTTATAACTAATGAGTATAATTCCTCAGATTTGGTTCATTTGAGTAGGAGTTGATACAAATTGGAAGGAATAATCTGGAAATGTGAATTACAATTTGAAATATGTAGGGTGCCTGAGTGGCTCAGTTGGTGATTCTGATTTCTGCTCAGGTCATGATCCCAGGGTCGTGGGAGCAAGCCTGGTGTTGAGCTCCACACTAGGCACGCACAAAGCCTGCTTACGATTCTCCCTCTCCTCCTCTTTCACACCCCACATGCTCATGATCTCTCTCTCTCTCTAAAAAAAAAAAAAAAAAAAATTAAATATGCATACTTCTTTAATAATGTTCCTTTTGGGGACTCTTTCTTGTTGTAATTACAAACACATGTATCTAAGATAAATGGATAAAGGTGTCTGTTGCAGCATTATTTGTCCAAGTAAAAAAACAGAAATAATCTGAGTGTCTATAATCATGGTTAATAAAAAAATATTTATTTAAAAAAAGTAGGAGTTAGATGCTAATGTTAACATTAGAGCAATGTCCTTGAATTAAGCATAAAATGTACAGGGTAATATACAGAATATAGCCTCTTTTCTGTGAAACCAAATAATGCCAACAATAATAAACCCATATGTGTGTATTGGCATGTTTGTATAAGCACAGGGTGTTTAATTTGGATTACTTCAGGATAGTGGCAGTACTAAATGATGATTTAAAAGTGGGCTTTAGATCTCTATAGTCTACATTAGTTCCCTTAAAAGCCACTGCACATGAGCATAAAAACTAAAAAGGGTGCTTGCTATTTGTATACAGCAACAAGAAAGACACCCATTCCTTTCTCACCCTCCCACCATGAAATCACCATACCTAAACATTGCCACATGGAAATTCTAAAGTCATCATAGCTTCAGAGGAATGAAATGGCAGAGATGACTTTCTCATATACATCTTTTCTTAAAGCCATGTAATATTTTAGCAAATTAAAATGAAACTCTTTTAAAAAAAAAAGTTGTAGTGGAACTATTTAAGAATTTATACTAGCCCATGTGTGCATCTGTGTGCCTGTGGGCATGTCATAGGGGATGAGAAGTGGGTTTCAAGAAGGAAATTAGATGTAATTAGCAAAAAGCATAGAAATGTTCATTTTCTTTTCATTGGCTTATTTAGTCCATGTTCTTTTACTGCTTTCTGGCTTTTTTGTCTCAGAACTGTACCCAAAGTCTAGACATTGTTAGCCTTAGGACCAGAAAGGGTCAGAGTGCCTCTTCAAATCATTCCATAGTAAATACTTTCTCACCCTCTTTTCAAAGTGTACCCTCTAGTATTTCCTTCCAAGTTCACATACCATATTTTTCATATAAAGATCCTGCTGCTAATACAGTGGCAAACAGGACATTTCTTAGATTAGTTTTCCAGAGTTATGATGAGCTAGCACCAGCTAATTGGTCTTTCACTCCCAGGCCCAGTTCATCTTATAACCAGAAGTGTCTACCACGGAACAAAGTTTTCTCTGTGCTTGTTATCTAAGCAAATTTAGATAAATTAAGCTTCAACTCTCACAGGCAGAACAACAAGGGGGGCTTATGCAGACAGTAACTTATACATAATACTTCGATTATATCCATATGTGCTGTCATTTGTGTGCATGTGACTGTATCTTCATAAGCCTAAGCTTAAAGAAGGCAGCCACTATGTCTTTTTATTATGTCATTATTTTCCAGTGTCTAGCAAAGTGGTTGACATAATAAGTATAGATAAATGTTCTCTGGATGAATACAAATACAAACAGCTAAACATTTGACGAATGCCTGTTTACTCCATGAATAGTTATTTGCCTCTTGTGTAAAATAAGAATAATAGTATTGCTCTGTATAACAGTCTCAGTCACTAAACATGAGAATCAGGTAAGGTAACTGAAATTAAAATAATTTGTGTTCTACAAAGTATTATAAAAGAGAGAACTTTATTGAGAAGACTATTGAAAGAGACCAGCTTTCAAATAATGGGCCTCTAAAAAGGATTCACACAAAAAATTCCCTGAGTCCACTACTGGGTAGAGTCATAGTCTGAGAAATAAAATTGAGGGTTCTCATAGTTACAAGATTAAAAAATAGACTTTAGTGAATTCACTTTAATTCACTTGAAGTCTATATTTGGATTTTATCTTGTTCCTTCATTTTGCTTGTCTACCACTGTAAACCAGACACTTAAGATATACCTTCAGAGGACGTCAAGTTCTCAAAAGATTCAAAATTAAACACTTTAGAAGTATTTATGTAAATAATAAATTATCTAAATTTGTTACATAACATGTATTCAGTTAGGTAGTTTTTCCAACTCTGATGGTTACTTCCAGTTCCTGAAAACTCTTCAACAAGGATTGCTTCACATAGTAAGAAGAGGTATATGTGTTAAAGCCTCTGCACAGGGCCTTGGCCAGGTCACTAACTCACTAAAGTATGAACTCAGACCAGATTCTTGGTTTCTTTAAGTAAACCATACTTTCTCTAACATTTTAATTTTTATAACTTAAATCTATCACTTTCCAATTATAAGTCCACTTCAAGCTGAAAAAAAAACCACATAACTCTACTTTATCATGTTGGCAAGTCTTGTTCACATAAACCATTCTAAGAAACGTTCCTATGTTGACTGTCCAGCAAAAAAATAGGGTGGTTGATATCAATAAACTAATCATACACATTAATCAAAGTAATTTAATACTTGCCAAGTTTTCACCTGACTTTGTTTAAACAAATACTAAAATGTCTTGAAGAAATCTCTCTCCTTCCCTCTCTCTGTTTCTCTTATTCACACACACACATGCATCATTTATATGGTTGTATTCTTTATCTGTATCAGCTTTCTTCTTGCATCTGAAAATCAAAACTCTTCTCTGTTATTTCACTCTAACATTCAGGAATAAGGATACTTTATGGATTAGGAGAATGTGGGGGCAAATGTGTCTGTTTTCAGCCTCCAGTCTCTGAGCTAAGGATCTCCCACCACCTGCTGCTTCCTACACTCCAAAACTCCTGCTCCAGCAGCTAGCTTTACTGGGAGGAGAGGAGAAAACTGGAAGGGAGGGGAAGAAGGTTGGTGCGAGCAAGAGGCGGGAATGAGGAATGGGAGGCAGGAGAAGGCGTGGCCCAGCTCGGCCGGCAGGATAAATACTCAGAACTGGGTGCGGGGTGTAGAGAGAGAACTCCGGAGGAACGCCTGAGCCGAACAGCACCGAGGACAGCTCCTGGCAGCGCCCGCCCCCGTCTTCCTCCGCAGCCCAGATCTTTCACACACACACACACCCTGAGGTTCTTGCTTGCCCCATACTCGCACGGACACGCACACACACACACACACACACACACACACACACACACTCATACACGCAGACACACACTCGGCTGTACAATGGCAGAATCCCACCTGCAATCATCTCTGATCACAGCCTCACAGTTTTTCGAGATCTGGCTTCATTTCGACGCAGACGGTGATTATCTTCTCTCTTTTTAACTGTTTGAGGACCCCTTGTTCTTGCCCTTTTCCATCTTCCCTCTCCCCTCAGCCTCCTGATCCTGTTATCGCTCGTTTTTTTCCTTCTTCTCCCACCTCCCTAATCTTGTCTTTCCGGCTGGCTGCCACGCCATCAACTTGAAAGTTTATGTATTTTTTTCTGTTATCCCAAAACCTTAAACTTTTTTTCCTCTCCAAGAATGTTATTAGTGGAAGGAGGGGGGAGGAGAGAAGTGAGGGAACGAGAAGATATTGGGGGACACTGCACCCCAAAGTTTCTATGGCTGCACTTAACACCCCTATCATCCTCCTTCGCCCTCAGTGGGTCTAAACTTTGACACTCAGAGGGCAGGGCTGCCGCGTCTATATCCTTTCAGGGTTAATCAATGTAGAGGCAAAAGAGAGCCTTGCGAGGTGACCAGACAATAGCTGCCATGGAAATTGAAAAGGAATGAAACTCAGAATGAGATGTCTGATACCTGGGTGCCTCTTTGTCTTTGCAGGAAGTGGTTATCTGGAAGGAAAGGAGCTGCAGAACTTGATTCAGGAGCTCCAGCAAGCACGGAAGAAAGCTGGATTGGTAGGTTTAAGTTTGCAATGGAGGAAAAAGACCTTCAACCTTTAAAATATAAATATTCTAGAGTTTTCATAATGAGCCACTGAGATCAAGTGATTTCCAGGACATGTAGACTGGGGGGGGGGGGGGATGTAGATTTATTGACTGAGAAAGGAGAGAAAAAGCCCCTTTCCCGATTGTGTACGGGGAAGATGAGATGAGGGGTGCGGAGTGGGGGGTGTTGGAAGGAGAGAGAACGAAATCCCCTAAAGGAAAAAAAAAACCTTATACTCTGAAATCAGAGCTTTTAAAATATAGATTCTATACTTGTACTTGCTTTAATAATGCTTAAAAGAAAAATGTGGGTGCGTGAGCTCTTTTAGCAGATCACCACCTCTTTGATTGAGTTCTACTAGGTAATTTTTAACTTCTCTTTTTAACTCCATGAGAAATGGGGGGTAGAAATACATTTCTGCCCCTTGGTGGTCAGGAAACAGATCTGCAGATTATGGATCTCTTGTTCCAGTGCCACTTATTGTTGATGTGATTGGACAGATAAGAAAAGGCTCTGTCTTGAGTTTTCTCACTGGGGGAAAGTTGGACACTTGCAACATAATAATGAGCAAGAATTTAACAAGAAAGGTATTCATTTGAGTTGAGAGGGAGAAACCCAAAAGTCAGAGATGTAAAAAGTAAAACAAGTTTAAGAATTTAATGTATTTTTAAAAAAGGCAAAGTTATACTCTGATGGGAAACAATTAATGGGGTCTTGAAAACAAGCTCTATCTGTTATTTGAGCCATTAGGTAATTAAGTAAAATGACAGTTCTTTAATCATGAATGACTTCCTTTGGGTATAAATATACCTGTTAAGAAAAGATGTTGTCAGCATAAAAATAAAATATACCCAGCTTTAGAACATAGAGGAAATGATTATACAGAGGAAAATAGGATAAGAATTTTACTAATGTAGTGGGATTTATGTAAGACTACATTTCCAAAGATTGTGTTGGATTTGGGCTAGTTAGATGTTAATGATCTTTGGCTTTTAACTACTGGCTAGAAAGAGATTTTACATTACAGATTACATACATCTTTTATGTCTTTAGACTAAAACATAGATGTGTGTGATTCTTTAGCAGATAAACACCTTAAGCATTGATATATATATATATTCTCATTTATATATCTTATATATAGATAAGTGACTAATAGAACTGCCTTTTTTTCTATATAAATTGAAAGTTGTGCTCTACACAACGTATTCAAAAGACTGTCAGAGGACTCTAAAATGTATTGTAATGTATTACAAAACTATCAATTGCTAGAACATGGACCAAATTAACACTCTGGGAATTGTTTTACCCAGATTTAATATGATATGAACATGAAAGTATGATAAAATGGAATCAAATAAAATAGAAAATGTTTAATATACTCTCCCTCTACACCCTTCCTTCCTTGTATATTACCATATATAGATTCATGCAATAACATCATAGCTCTATATATCTTTGACTAATAAAGCAAACACAATTCCTTCTCTTATTTAAAAATATATATTTAAAATCTGGTGGAAAAATGTTACTTGCTATAAAATTTTGAAATAAAACATTGTAAGATGCTTCCAGCAGCTAAATGATACTTTAATTTTTCTAGAAATAATTTTAATATTGTGAATTATTTTCAATTTAGAAATTCAAATATTTAAAAACTATAGTTTTTCAGATATTTCTTTTCCTCTTCCCATTTTTATTTGCACTTTTTTTTTGGTAAACAAATAACTTCATGTTGGAGTTCTAAAGATTTTAAAGTTTTTTCTACTACTAGCCTCCAATTTTAGAACATTGGAAATGCTATTTATTAGATATTAATCCAAACATAACAGACTTGAGCACAGGTACAAGATTATATCAAGTTGCTTAATATTTTGATTATTGAATAGTTTTCTGGGTTATATATATAGGCTTTGGATAGTTAAAATCTAAATTGAAATCTGGGTCGAAAAGTTCACGTACTAGTCAAATATTTCACTATACTACTGACCCCATTGTAGCAAACCTTTTACATATTTCTTCTCTCTTTAGGATATAAAGACCAACCTTAAAAACCAAGTTTCTTTTCATTTCTGTCCACAAGATAACAAATTTCATTGTTATTAACAGAAACATTGTTTGGCTTCCCAGATTAATAATGTGAAATTTTAAAAATTTCACTAATATTAACTATAAGTGAATATAACATTAATGAAATATAACAACCCAAAATATGTTCAAAACTACTCTCTTACACTAAACACAGTATTTAGTCTTTAAATTTGCATTACTTTTTATAAAGGTTTATTTTATTGTCATTGTCATTACATCTTGCACTGTTTAAAACATAGATTTTTGACATAATGACAACCCAAGAAGCTCACAAACTAAATGTAAAGTCTGCTAATTGGGGCACCAGGGTGGCTCAATCGACTAAGTGTCCAATTTCGGCTCAGGTCATGATCTCATGTTTCGTGGGTTCGAGCTCTGCATCGGGCTCTGTGCTGACAGCTCAGAGCCTGGAGCCTTCTTTGGATTCTGTGCCTCCCTCTTTCTCTGCCCCATCCCTGATCATGCTCTGTCTCTCTCTTTGTTTCTTTCTCAAAAATAAATAAACATTAAAAATAAAAAGAGTCTGGTAGGTAAACTAGTGGTACTATACAATTTTAAGATTTAAAATCAAATGCTTTAGTTTTTCCTTCAGGCATGTGCAGGAAACATAACTGATAGTCCCACAGTTGCAAGAAGTAAATACTTTCATTTTCTTACAGTTGTTGCTGTAATCAAATTTAATAAATGCAAATTACAATTAACCCATAGAAGAGTTTTGTTTTAAAGATTACATTATAATTAAATTGCTTGATTACTATTTGTTACCTCAGTTCTAAAGATACTCACTTTAATTCAAAAAGGATTCTATAACAACTAATAGTAATGATATTTAGCCTCAATATAACTCTTAAACCGTATTAACCTACCTATTCCTAAAGCAAACTCATGTGATAGATAATAGCACCATTTTGTTAGTTACAGCAAAAACTGAGACCTTAATATACTCTCCCAAGGACATAGAATAGGCCATTAGTAAAGGCTGACCTATTTTAAACAGGCTTCAGTTAATGCAATGGGGCTATTTAAAACAGGCTATGTTGGAGACCCAAGGGTATAAATCCAACTTCCTGAATACTAGTTCTATATTCAGATCATTGGTTTACAGTTCATGGCCCTAAAGCCTGTCAATATGTGAAGAGATTATGTAAGCAATAGATTAGAAAAAAATAATTCAAATGAGATCCAAACATTCATTTTGTCACTCTTAAACATGTCTTCTTATACTAAAATACATGGGAGAGAAAACATCTCAGAAAAAAATGGAAACAAGGAAACCCTGGAAAATGCTCCCTAAGTTATTCTTGGAAGCAAATATCCTAAACATATAACCAATGGTTTATAATAAGGTCATGAATATTGTCTGTCTCTAATGAAAGAATAAATTGGTCAAGTCATTTTTTTATCTGACTTTTTTAAATTTTTTCAATTTATTTAATCAATAAACGCCACTTCTGTGTTGGAAACACAGAATACCCTGGAAACACTGAAGAGTGACAATGTGAGTCACTCTTTAACATTCACATTTTTTGTTTGTCCAAACTGGAAATCCCTATTATTACTTTTCATGGATAAAACATGTTGAAATAAGGGAAATGTTACAGGGCAATTAGTTGCAGCAATATAAAAGAACCTTTCTTGAAGCAAGCAATGTTTAAAGTACACTACCAGTGATCCTTATATTTGAATTCACCAACAGTTATGAACTGAATAAGTCTGACTATATTTTCAAAGTATAGCATATTCTCAAAACCAGTAATAGAAAAATAATTCAGTGATTGAATCAGAATAATCATCCTAACCCTTTCATTTGAAACCAGTAAATAGTGTGTATCAGTTATGTCTTTAATTTTCATGAGAATAATTAAATGGCATGCATAATTCTAAATGGCTTCCATTCCAGTTTTTCTTTGCATAAATCATTAACACCATCACAAGCATAACTGGTATTTTATTTAAATAAACTTCTTACATACTTTTATACAATTTTAGGAGTTGTCACCGGAGATGAAAAGCTTTGTGGATCAGTATGGTCAGAGAGAGGATGGAAAAATAGGAATTGTAGAGGTAAGGAACTTAT
Source organism: Hyaena hyaena (assembly GCF_003009895.1). Lineage (NCBI taxonomy): Eukaryota > Metazoa > Chordata > Mammalia > Carnivora > Hyaenidae > Hyaena > Hyaena hyaena. The sequence continues at coordinate 1,847,133 of NW_024080810.1, forward strand.
GCATGTTTCTGATCTACTTTAATAAGTGAGCTTCATTTTGTAGTTGTAACCAACTCAAACATGATGTGGCAAGACCAATTTCGAGAGGATTATTTTATCTAAGTAATATATGCTTTTCTGTTCAAAAATGTAAAATCAAAAATGCTCAAAAATGTGGGGGGCCTAGGTGTCTCAGTCAATTAAGTGTCTGACTCTTGATTTTGGCTCAGGTCATGATCTCACAGTTGTAGGATCAAGCGCCACACTCAGAATGGAGCCCGCTTCAGACTCTCTCTCTCTCTCTCTCTCTCTCTCTCTCTCTCCCCCCCCACCTCTCTGTCTATCTCTCTCCTTCTCTCTACACTCCTTATCTACTCATGCTCTCTCTAAAAATTAAAAGAAATTAAATTCTCAGAAATGAGAGAGAACCTAGAGTTTGCCTAATCCGGAGCCTAAATTTAATACGTTATGAAACCAAGACATGGAGAGGTGAAATGATTTGCCTTTGGTCATGCACCTATTTGCTGGCATAGATACAGTTAGAAGCCCAGGTCCAGACTTTTGGATGTGTCCCTCTGCCATTGTATTACCCTGCCTCACTTGGATAAAACACCGAGTACATTGTTTAACAGTATTTCTTATTTAATAGTGTAAAATTTTGTATTAAAATGTGAAGTGATATATTTGCAATCCCTATGACGATGGCAAAAGGCTGCATCCTGGTTCCTGAAATTCTATTTTAGATTGGCAATTGACCTTAGAAAAACATAAGAACTAAACTAAAATTAGTATTTTATGATATGTTATAGGTGAGGGTTTCTCTTGAGTCTCTAAAAGTATAGCTGTGGGTGTCAAATCTTATCTTCTGATGATGACTATTCCTGTGGGGGACAAATCTTTTTTTATGAATCAGGAAGCAAAACTTTGATTATGCCTTGATTCTTCAGTATTCTCAGATTTTTGGAAGAGCTGTTGCTTCACTTGTACTTTTTGAAACTTAGATGTCTCAGCTACTTTATCTCTGCAACCTTTTAGAGAAATTGAGTGGACAGCTTTGTCCAGAAAAATTAATAAAGTCATATTTTAAAATATGCCATATCAAAAGTATAATATTATTATAATATCCTTAGTGGATTAGTTGTGATATACTCTGGCTGTCAATAGCATGTAGTCATAATTTACCTTTGATTCAGAGAATTAACCTGGTTTTCAAATAATTGATCATATAGGACACCTGTCATGTCAATGTGAAATACTTATTTTTAAGCAGGTACTACAAATGGAGTTAAGGAAGGACACACTATTATTATCTTTGTAATTAAAATACTTCCCTGGAGCATACACTCTCCCCTTTGACTATGTGTAACTCATTACTATATAAATAGATAAATTAACAGTACTGGGACTTACAGATTGACATAGAGGCCAACTAATCAAGATATGAAATCATTGAGGACAAGAAAATAACATAAATGAGATGAGGTAAGTCTATTTAAAACTAGTTGGAAAATCTAAAATAAGTGAAATTATAGATGTGACTATTTCAGAGTTTGACATATTTTATAATTCCAGTAGAGGAAGGACCATCATCTTATATTTAACATATTTCACCTTGAAGGACTCCAATGGTCTCAGGTACTTATTTTATTTAATATCTTCAGTTTTAGTAGATTAAACAGTATTCTAAAAAGTCATGGATCCAATTCATATGTATTTTACAGTTTTTAAAAGACTAGATGAATCTGTTTTGAATCCAGGTTTTACTATTTATGATACAATCACTTAAGAATTATAATTTGAAGTCCTATTTGAATGAGAGGCTGAGGGTCACTGGCAGACTCATTGTCCTGGAGGTATGAGGAAAGAAATTTCTCCAGAAGTTTGAGATAAGAAACTATTATAGAAAGGAAAGGTTGTATGTGTGAGAAAAGATAGTTAACAGAAGAGGATAAAGAAGTTAAGGAAGGCTGAAATAAAAAATTGAGGAACTTTTACAGCCATCACAATAAGAAAATTTACATTCATATGACAATATACAATTTCTAAACAAATATATTCTCTCATTTGATCCTCATAACAAAATTAAGTAAGCCTAAATACAATATGAGGCTCTATTGTTATAGTTGGGGAACTGAGACTTCAATAGAATTTGACTAATGTTAAGGGAAAAAAAACAGGAAATAAATGAGAGGACAGCCAGAACCCAGCCATATTCTTCTAAACTACTTGGCCTTTTTTTTTCTTTAATGAATAAATGATCTGTGCAGTTTCTGCATTAAAAGAAAATAGTTTCAATTTTCAGTAGGTTGATTGCTTATGACAAGGCTCTATGTTTAGCCCAATTGAACAAGATGCACAAAGTATAGAGAAGTTATCGGGCCAAAGCACTTGACACTTGATTTGGGCGAAACTTTCAGATCAGCTGAAGCAGAATAAGTGTAAGGAGAAAAACTTTCTGATAAATTCTTATGTGTCTCACTTAACTATTCCAGGACACAGAATTTTTTGCTGAATGCGACTCCTGGGAATAACTTGACCAAAACCCTCATTTTAAGGATGAAGAAACTGAAATCCAGAAAGGTTAAATGACGTACCCCAGGTCCCACTGGCAGGAAGGGACAGCAACTATAGACAAGCCTAGATGGGACTCTGATTTCAGAATTCTTTTCATTAACCTGAGTTCTCAGCCCTGGTGCAAGAGGAGGGGGGGTAGTGGTGATTAGTTGAAAAGAGGAGAATTCTAGAATGGAGAACAGAAAGAGTGCTCGCTGCAGGAGTTCATAGGCATGTCGGTCTAAGGTGGGTAAGTAGGAGTGAATAAAGAGAGGTTCTGAAAATCTTTGGAAAAAAGAAATTGAAAGTTACAGATTACATGTAGAGAACAGGGTTAGGAAGATTAGAGAATGCCCACATTTATAACATGCCCTCTAGTGTCACTAGGAAGTTGTATAAAATGAAGTTCATCTTTTCTTTCTTCAACTTGACATATATTGCTTGTTAAGAAATCATATATATAATATGGGACACAAATACACAAACCCTAGCCAGGAATGGGAAACCCTGTTTTCCAAAATTTATAACAATCTACCTACTCATATTAAGATACTGTTACTTTAGTGCTCAAAGGGAAAAGAGACTGGACTTGCCTATATATTTAATAGGTGTATTCATGGGCTCATCAAAATCTAATCAAAGTAAGCCAAATGATATTCATGTGGTAGTCTCCTTTCCTGTTGGAAATGGGCTAAAGTGATTTGGCTTTAATAGAATATGTTGCTGAAAAGATCCGAAAATATAGTGATTGATTTTGAAAGTTCTGTCCTTAAGGGCACTGACCTTGCCAACAACATGCTTTTCCTATCTAGAAATATGTAAAATGAAGGGTAATAAAGAGATATCTTTCTTCTGAACTTTTCAATTTCAGGTCTTTAAACATATTTTAAATTTCACGCAAATATAGAGATTGTTAATATGAACTGAAAACAGGAGCACTGAAATTCTGAGAAAATTTAACAAATACCATGACAGTCAAAAAATGTTCTAAATTTATTCAGACTAATAACTCTATTTCAGAGAAGACTGATTAAAATAATTAAAAAGGAAGGCTGGGTGATTCAGCAGATAATGTGAACATCAGAGAAGAAATTTCTAGTAAGTATAGATATTTCCCTTAGATGGATATCAAATCTGTAAGCTTTTCACCTGACCCCTCGGGCAACATGTGAGAATCTACCATCCTCTCCAGTTTTATTCTATCTATTTGTCCAGGTCAGTACATCCACTGAAAAAAATAGATCTAAAAGTTATTTTAATCCTAAAACTGTAACAACCCTCCCAGGGAAGCAGACACTTCTGTAGACTTTCCCTCTTTTCTTCCACTGTGAGATTTGGGCATATAAGCTTAGCTCTAGCGAATGTAATTTTTCATGGCAGACTACTTTTCCATCTCAGAATTTGGGGAAACGATGGACAATAACATCAGATTTAAAACTTCCCTCTTGGATACATGTTTTTAAATGGTTAGGAAAATGTTTTTGATTGAAGATTTTAACAGAGGGTGATGAAGGTCACAGATGAAGGCCTCAAACGTCGAGAAAGTCAGACTATCTGATTTCCAACCTGGTTCAAACTATAAACGGTCTGATAGCAGTTCATCTATCCACTCTGCTTCTGTTTCTTTGTCTGTAAAGAAGGACAGTAGACGAGGATCAGCATCAAATGTGAGAAAGCGTGCCAGGCAAATAGACCAACTCTGGCACCCTGTAAAAGCTTAATAGATTTGCTATAATTATTTTTTTAAAAACTGAAAATCTACACCATTCCTCTGAATGCCAAGCCCTTTCCCCACTTCTTTTATAAGTTTTCATATTCAAATTGTTAAACTCAACTAGTCTTAAATTTTTATGAGGTTATTTACCTTCCAAATTTCCTGGAATCACAAAATTGCCTATTTCTCTTGTTCCCAAATGAAAGAAGTGGATTCTTTGTTAATATGTGCTGAAAGAGGTTAACATGTACCATAAATGTCTTTAAGAGTTAAGAATTATGCCTCATATGTGCTTTGACTTATTTAGCTCAAGCATTTATGTTTCTAGTGAAAATTGCCCTTCGTGTGTGTTCTCCTTGCACCTAATACTTACCTTTAGCATTATATCTCCTTTTCTGAAATTGTGGGGGAAATGTTTGAAATTATCTTCCTCCCTATAAGGTTCTAACCAGCAGTGACTCTGAATTCTCAGCACCCAGTGCAGTGCCTAATAGGCTCTGAATCACAACTACATGAGCTAGGGTAAGGAATTTCAACCTACTCCAAAACGTAAGGCAAGGGTTCTAAATTATGCCTAGGAATAAAAGAAAGATGTAAAAACCCCTGTGACATTGTTCGGTTCTCTGGGAAGCAGATCTAAGTTGAAATTAGCAATTTAAGAAAGTTTATTCAGAAATGCTCTCGAACTCTTGAATGCTGACAAAAACTGAGGACTGATGGATGTTGGGGGGGATGGGCATGGAGGAGGGCACTTGTGGGGATGAGCACTGGGTGTTATGTGGAAACCAATTTGACAATAAACTATTTGTAAAAAAAAAAAAAAAAAAAAGAAGAAGAAAGAAAGAAAGAAATGCTCTTGAGACCATTACCTGTTGAAAAGAAATGAAAAGAACAGGACGGGGCAGAGGGAGACTAAGGGCTGTGATACTGTCTCAACAGAGGCTTCAGCTGATGCAACAGATGTCCCAGATGTCCCAAATTGTGTCCAGGGCTCTGGCGTTTTGTCTTGTTTTGTTTTGTTTTTTATCTCCACGTGGATCAGTTGTAAGACACAGTCTCCTTGGCAAGGCAGTTCTCTTCGGCCTAGATTATCCCCCAAAGGCACCCCCAAAGGTTCTCCCAAAGTAACACTCTCAGCATCTAAAGGGAGCCCTGGGTGGAATATCACAATATCATCCCAATCTCTATCCACAATTCAGTAATAAGTTATTTGAATTATCTCTAAAGGAAATTTCTATTTATTCACAGCCTTTGCTGACAGTAGACCATAGTCAATGGCCTTCATTCATAGGTTCAGTAAGATATTTACTGAAATGTTTGCAGGTTCTGGGAAAAGAAACAGTAAATAAGACAAAGACACCATCCTCATAATAGTCTGCATATGTCTAGGGGAGATAGGCAAACAAACTTTTCCTTCCCGACTCTCAGTGACAAGTAACCAATTCTCACAACTGAAGGTCTGAGGGTTTCTGGTCACAACTGTCTTCCTTCTATTAATTACCTTGCTATTATTCTTCACCCTCTTTTCCAACCCACAGCAAAGTTTTGAGAGTTCATTTAAAAAGCAGGCAGGTAGCCCAAAGATCAAGAAATTACCAATAACCTTGGAACAGACTGTACTGAATACTTCCATGACCCAGAGTGACTTAGCAAATCTGAGAATAAAGCAGCCTTACTTGGCACCTTCAACAAAAGACCTCTCATACTTTGTATGCTCGTAGACATCAGAACTGGAGAGTTACTGCACCCAGCTCTGAAATTTGAACACTGATTCACTGTGTATTGATGGAAGCATCAATAGCAGGACCATTATACTGCAAAACACACCTTAAAAAAAATGATTTCTTTGTGTTCACTATAGCTACATCCTATTCAAGTGTATTCATGGTGTCTCTTTTATAAAAATGTTTAATGTTTATTTTCAAGAAAGAGGGGCAGAGTACAAGTCGGGGAGGGACAGACAGAGAGGGAGACACAGAATCCGAAGCATGCTCCAGGCTTTGAGCTGTCAGCACAGAGCCTGACATGGGGCTCGAATTGAGCCCATTGTGGGGCTTGAACTCACGAACCACAAGATCCTGACCTGAGGCAAAGCCGGACTCTCAACTGACCAAGCTACCCTCACTGCATCTCTTTTAATGGCTAGCTTGTCTTATTATAATCTTTTACATGTTTAAGACTCCTTTTTAATGTCTATAAAAAAGGATGGCTCTATATTCAGTTTAACATTAGCAGTTCAAATTAATGGATTGAATATATTACATTTAGTTACAATCTGTATTTTTTAAATAATGAATCCAAGTAGGACCAAAATAGCATGGCAAAATAAATATACACTTACACTAGATATGGAGAATAATTTTTACCATCTCTGTATCTGACATTCTAGAGACCTCTACACTTAATGAAAGTTATATGAACTTTAATTTTTGAAACAAAGATGGTTAAAGTGTTACCTTATTTTACATTTAGTAAGTGCTTACTAGTTCATTTTTTTATTTTTTTCTGTTTTCATGAATTTGGAGGATTTTAACAAGTGTAATTTTTTCAGAAAAATTATTTTTTATTCAAAATACTGTTATTAAAAATATAAGCAATGTAGAAAACTGCAATGAAGACAGTAAAAACAAATACTATAAATTATGTTAAGTAGGTATTTTTAATGAAGTGAAATTATCAATCAACGTACAGGCATTTATGTCAGGCATATAACATGCTAAGCACACACTGGGCATTCAGGCGATGAAGACAAAGAATGGTCTTTTCCCTTCTGAAATGGATGGTCCAACCACTTACAAAGTAGTATCTGACAAATTATATACCAATAAATAAAAGAATTGGCATTAGCTATTTCCTATTTCCTAAATGAATGCTTATGTTAACATACAAGTATACTAGTGACTTTTGTTTCAAAATAAAACATTTTCTGAGTCATTTTAACATTCTAGTAAGATATTTGGCCCTGTTCCTTAGTTTCACCTGCATACAATGGTGTCTATAAATTGAATGGATCTAGCTTGAGGTATCATTTTAAAGACCTAAAAGCAAGTTAAAGGACATACTATACGGGCATAAAAAAGCAGATACTACTTGCATATAAGTTGGAATGATAAATTTTATATTAAATTTTATTTTTTAATATACCTCAGTGGATGAAAATTTTTAAAGGAGGGGTTTGGGGAGATAGTCTTTCCTATAATTTGGTGGGAATTTTGGAACTTATACTGAAGTTAAGCTGATCCATTCCACAGGTTCTTGGCCTAAAATCCAGGGATGAGGGTCCATGCCTGAATTTCAAAGGATTCATCAACTTCTAGAAATTAGGTGAAATATACTATGTGAGGGTTGATTCTTTAATGGTGTAGATGTAATGATTCTACAAGATTATCAAAGTCATTTTGAATCCAGTACATTTAAGGACGTTAGTTTCTACTTCAATTCCTTATTGTAGTGATGAGAGTACTAAGTTCCAGAGGTGGCTGAGGAAGTTGCTGGGAACCACAGCTAATTAGCAACAGAGCCAGGAATAGAACCCATGCCTGCAGTGAGGCCATAAATCCAGCTCACCCTCCCTGCATGCAATATCTAGATATATTATATTCATTCTAAAATGGGATCTGGAGCCCTTTTATCTTATAAAAAAAAAAAAGGGGGGGTGAGCAAGAGAACTGAAGTTATGAAATGAGATCTAAGGAGGCAGGTCATAGTGTCGAAATGGAGATCATAAACCCAGGCCCTGGATTCCAACAGTGGACATCCTCTTGGCTGAAACCAACAGTTTATGAACAGATTTTCCTTATTGCTATTCAATTTTCCCTGTTCATCTTGAGTTGTCTTACCACCTCTATTTCCACTGCCTTGTAAGTGTCTTCACTTTATCTTCCTTGCATCTCTCAGGCTTTCTCCTCAGACCCAGGAATGCATTGCTTCCCTTCCTTCCTTTCTGCTACATTCACAGTTCTCATAGTTTCTTTCCTTCTACATGGCATGTATGTCCCCACATTGACATGCATGGACACCACACTGTATGCACCCTGAGAGGAGCAAGACTGCTCTGAGGCGCAGAAGAGTGAATGCTGTATTGAATCTGCTCAGATAAGGGATGAGCAGACGAGCAGTGGTCCAGGCAGCCCTATCTGAGCTTCCTAGGTGCACACGGGCCAGCCAGCCAGCCAGCCATGCAAGGCCACCCAAGCATTGGGAAAGACACCGGCTCTCTGTAGGAACAAAGCATCTGCAAGGAAAGATCATTCCTAACGTTATTCCTATCCTGGTTTTCTAAGCAATAAAACTGCTTGTAATCAATATGTTCAAGAAAAACTAAGCAGGAAGTAATGACAGAGGCTGCTTTCCTTACGACAACTTTCCACAACTTTTTCAGTTGGCCCATGTGTTACCGACAGAAGAGAACTTCCTGCTGCTCTTCCGATGCCAGCAGCTGAAGTCCTGTGAGGAATTCATGAAGGTAAAACAGAACTCTGTCAGTGAGTGACATCTTCAGAAAGCTACTTAACGTAGGAAAATTGGTGACTTTTTTAAAAAATGTGTTTGGTTTTCCTTATCCCAAATTCCTTACAGACTTGGAGAAAATATGATACTGATCACAGTGGCTTCATAGAAACAGAGGAGCTTAAGGTAAGCAAATAAAACGGTGTGCAAAGTTTTCTTTTTCCTTTTAAATACAGTTACGAACCCTGTAACATTTTAAAAAGCCTCCCACAAAGCAACTAATGTTGAGCAATGGCACACGTTCACCCACTCTTCCACATTGTTAATGAAGTACCAGATTAAAAAGAGACTTTGAGTACTTCTTCAGATTCTGCTCAACAATGCAAAAAAAAAAAAATAGCATTTCTTGTGTTATAAACAAATTGTTATACTAGACAGACAGATATAACAGTATGCTAAGCCAAATAAGATACTCCTTTTCATTGAAATTTGCCATTTTATTTTGTAAATGAAACAAGTAATATAAATAGATTTCTCTCTCAAGAGAAAGACCAAGAAACAATGATTGGACACATACTATATATTATGCACATTATTTTATCTAATCTTCATGTGAGTTCTGAAGTTAGTACTATTCTCACGAGGAAAGAGATAAAAAGAAGTTTAGTGATGTACTAAGATGACACAGAAGAAGACACAGGGCTGCGGTGTTTAAAGCCAGACTCCTCTGCCTCCAAGTTCCCTAGACATTCCATTCCATCTTCTGTTTCTCAACAAGAACAAGAAAGTCCTAGCCTAATCAAACTTCTGAAAAGTTGCAACTTTGAAAGTGAGTTTAGGAATTTATGTCTCACAAATGTACACAGGAGCTGGTAGGGGAGGAAGAAGATACAAAGGAGGCGGTAAAGAGATCTAAAAATCAAGTTATTCTGTGTGATTTTTTCACCTTTTAAATGGGGTTATAATACCTTCCTCTCAGATTTATCATGAAGCACAAGTAAAATTTTGCACGTGAAAGATTTTGTGACATTCACAAGGCACAATAAATTACATTATTCACGAACTCAGTAATTTACTAGTCTTTCAGACGTATGACAACATCTTCCTCTCATTTCCTTAAATTGACCCTAGTACTTCTCAGTCCAGAAGACCCTATTTTGTCTATCTTTGGGAAATAGAATAACTAAAAGGGAGGCAAATTAATACATACTGAGCACCTGTGTGGTGCTCAATACTGTGTGGCTGGTATAGTACTAAGCACTTGAAATGAATTTTGACATTTAATCCTCACAGAAAACTTGCGAGGCAGGTATTATCATTCCCACCATACAGAGAAGCTAAATTTACAGAGATTAGATAATTTTTCAAAGTTATCTAGCTGCTTATGAAAAGAATCTACGATCTGATAACCTAATGTTTTTTCCCCCACGACACTGCATGCTTCCAAGCTTCAGTCATCAAGAGCTACCTCTCCTGCTGTCCTGTGTGGAGATAGGAATATCAAACACCATTTCATTGTCATGGTTTAACATGGTTTAAGTCACATACAGTTGTTTTCTTAAGGTTTTTATTTTGGTTTATGCTGAGATGGGGGAGAGGCAGAGAGAAAGAGAGAGAGAATTCCAAGCAGACTCCACATGGAAAGCACAGAGCCCAACATGGGGTTTGAACTCACGAACCCTGAGATCATGACCTGAGCCGAAATCAAGAATCAGATGCTTAATTGACTGAGCCACCCAGGAGTCCCATTCACATACAGCTTTCGAGATGGAACTAGGATGTTTGTACCACTGTAAAATTGCTAAAACACATTCAACAGCAGCTTCTTGGAAATACAAACATTTTAAATGTGAAAACAAGGTCTTTTATACAAACTTGCAGCACAACAACCTAGAGCTCACAAGGTGACAGTTAAGCTACTGTGTTTTTACTCTGTAGGACCAAAAAACTAATTCTTTTCAAGTTCATAATGAAAACCTTAGCTCATTTCCAATACTGACCTTCTTCGTTCTACATTTTATTCTCAGAAAGAGATTCTAAATAGAAGTCCTCCTCTCTGGGGAATTTTAAAGATAAGTTGGCATTCTTTTTTAATGGATCTTTCAAGAAAGCTAATTTTAAGATCCATAATAGAGTAAAACATCACTTGCTCTCAGACACGACTTTGAATCTCAGCGTCCCGAGGTTTCTCCCAGGCTATTTTTGTGACCACCATTTTAGTCTCTGATGAGGCTTTTTAACCCAATTAATCTCTGACAAAAGACTCATAAGGCTCAAAAATAAAATTCACCCCCAATAGATAGCTTTGAATTTTCCATGCTTCACTTTGGATTTGAAGTGGAATGTTTGAAATGAAAATAAATTTAATCAGACCAAGAAAAAGGTCTCTTTTCTCAAAAAGAGTGAAGTTAAATCAGCCCAGCAGAACTGGTACATTTGGGAAGAAGAAAAACCGCTATGGAACCAAAGAAACCCAATCCTTCAATAATATCCACGCACAGTATTTGCTCAGTGTTGCATAATTGCATTAATTCATTTTCTGAAAAAAATAAAGGAGTTGCAAATGAACAGCACTAGGCAAAAAGATTATCATACGCCTAAGTGCTAACACTTTTATGCGGCTTACGTAAAGCTTTATATTTCTTTTTTTTTTAAATTAAACTCACTCCTAAACTCCAGCTGTCAAATTAATAATCATCTTTTTTCATCCTTCCCACAATAATCTCTATTTTAATATGATTCATATATCCTTCAAGAATTAGATAACATCATCTGTGGCCAACTGTTTTAGTCTGAACAGCCAGCAGAAGCACTCTCGTCAAGGTGCCTGGGATTGCATCAAGCCAAATAACTGACTGGCCCTTCGGTGAAACGAGCTTCCTAGTGGTCAAAAGCTGATATGAAAATTCAGATTGTGAGGGCATAAAATGCACTTGAAATTAAAGGTGGTTCTCCACCTGGCTTACTAAGAATTTTCACTCATGTTTCAAAGGCATAGAGAGGGGCCCTTGTGTTTCTTACAGAAGAGTCATATGCGCCCATGTGAAGATATCATTATGTAGAAATGCATCTACTGGGCTGGCTGGTGCACAAGTTTGTACTCAGATTCCTACACCAGGCACAACCCAGAGTCTCATTTAATTGAAGTCATAAAAGCAGTGCAACACAGACTATAACAGATAAGGCAGATATACCTGTCAAAGGCAGCAGCATCACTGGGATGCCAAGTGAACCATGTAGGATAATGTCCCTTCTAAGGTCTTCTCCTTGCCCAGTTCTACCCTCAGAAAGAGGCCTTCTTGCATTCCTGGGATGTTCTATTTCAGGGCAGCCTGAAATGGAAGCAGACTGTAGGTTACTGATGACATTTATCTGAGCATTCTTTGTCTTAACAGAACTTTCTAAAGGACCTGCTGGAAAAAGCAAACAAGACTGTTGATGATACAAAACTAGCTGAGTATACAGACCTGATGGTAAGACTGATCTTGGAGAGACTGCAACCCAGAACCTATGAAATGTAACTATGTTCTTGTTAATTTCCAAGGCCATGGAGGATGAATGAAATAAACCATGGTATGGGCATCACATGCATATAGGTATCATTTCACTTGAAAAGTGAAATACTTCAGGATGTTTACACTTTGCAAGGCTGAGTGAGTGCTGTCATCATTGGCTTTACACTTGTATTCAACACATGAGTATTTCCTTTCTTATGGAGTTAGGCAATTTTATAGATAAAATATCTATAAAACATCATTTTTCCTACAAAGCCAGTATAACAATATCACCAAATTATATAATTTATACATATGTACATTATATTGCAGATATATAAATTGGATCAATAAAACATTTGTTATAGAGGTTCTAAATCAATTTTTATCATGACTCATGAAATCATAAATTTTGTTAGAGTTTAAACAGAACTTCTAGCAACTTTATTCATTGAGCAACTAAAAAAATGGGTATTTTCTCCTTGTTTTGTTATTTTGGGATACTCTCTTGATGCTTTGAGTGAGATGTTCCAAATGTACCCTGAGCCTGATGCTATGATAAATAGTATAACCAAGACCTCTTAGAGAATATTGATAACAGAGCAAAGAAAGTTGCTTTACACATAGGCCCTTAATGTTTTAGGAATGAACACATTTATGAAGTTCTAGGTAGAATAATCCAGTGCCCATGAAGTTCATTAATTTCAAGTGCGTAGTTTCCTCATTTTGACATACAGCATTAAAACTTTTGAGGAAAATTCTTTGCCAAACTGATTAAGCTATGGGCCAATATTTTGGTAACATCTTCATTAATTTTTGAGATTCAGGCAAAATTTTACATTATCCAAATCAGTACATATACATGCTTTAAGTACTGTAAATGTACAGTAAATTCTTACAGACTTAAATTAAAAACACATAAAATATATAGTATAAAGTATATATTATTATAATATTATATATGAATATAATTATATTATATTACAAAGTATATATAATAAAAAGTATGTTAGATTAGATTGATAAAGGAGTTAGACTTTTTAGCTACCTTGGAAAACTGTCTTATAAAATATTTGATTATATTTGATATAATGGAGGCTTACTTTCAGCCTGTCTGCCTACTTTTATGTAGGGAAAAGAAAAACCACTAGAACTTTACTATTGTCTTACTCACTATGATATTTATGATATTATAAAGTGGGACTAATCTTTAATTTCAAAACAATTAAAAATTTTCATTGCAAGGAAGTATCCTCTATAATCCACTTGTCATAACATTAGCATACAAATGTGTCACAGTGGACAGATCTAAGATCTGAATAATTCCGGGAAATGGACAATAACCTACATTTATCAATTTTCTGTGTTGTGCCAGTCTTATGGGATGTCTATTTAAAGTAAAGACTCCTTTCCAGGTAGAAATGTGAAGCAGTCTTATAAAAAACCAGATGGGAGTTTTCCCCTGTTGGATTGGCCTGGCATATCTGATTCAATGTCATAAACCAGTTCAAATCTGAGAGGCAAATTAACCCAGAACTAATTAAAATTTAAATATATATGCTGAGAAATATTCCCCTGTGGACACTAAATTGTGTGATCAGGCCCAGTGTCTTGATAGACCGTTTGACAATATTAGAATTTATGGTCAATAGATTATAAAATGTGTCAGTATCAGACCCTGAAAAAAAATCTGCCTCCTAAGAAGGACTTTTAGAACATCTGAAACATAGACTGTTCTTTTTCTCCCTAAAAAGACTTTGCTAAACCTATATCCATTATGACCCTGATAACATTCCTTTCTTTAAAAACAAAATAATGTTGCTTTATCACATATGTAATGTGCAAACTTTATATATTTTACACATTTCATGTATAGTTCTTCCATGTAATATAGTACAGCAGTATTTGCTACTTTCTAACATGAATGTTTCCTGAATAAGGGTAGGAGTGTATTTATACATGGATGTGTCTTGGTATATGATGTGCATATAAGTGCAATGAGGTAGTATCTAGTATCCAAGGGTAAATAAAACAATTGAAAATTACACAAAAACTATTCTCTAAGAATTGATTCATACTGTCTGTTGCTTCTGTTTATACATGTATGCTCTAAAAGCACAAAGCATATGTTTATCCTCTAAAAGAAGGAAACAAATATTTATTTTCATATCATTCTTTGGAGAGTTTTAGAGTGTACTATATATTGCCAGACATATTCTATCTCACATTTTGATACGTACACATATCTGCAAGAAAAAATAAATGATGGTATTCTAGAATCTAGCTAAGATCACTATTGCTCTGTTTGACTATTCTACGTTGTCCTGATATACTCTGGCAATTGACCCAACTTGTAGAACTAAAACTTTGCACTCAAAGTTTAATAAGAGCTGGTTTCTAGAATTTACTGCCTATATAAGTAATTGATAACTCAAAGTGCTTTACTTTTCATTTTCTTCTCCTCCCTGTAATAAATCATTCTTTAATGGCTACAATAATAATATTCTGTCTTTCAGCTGAAATTATTTGATTCGAATAATGATGGGAAGCTGGAATTAACTGAGATGGCCAGGTAAGTTTAGGAAATACACAGATATTATAATAAGTTGATCCTTGTCTTGAAAATCTAATCTATTAATATTTCTCTCTCAAAAGGTTACTACCAGTACAGGAGAATTTTCTTCTTAAATTTCAGGTATTTCTCTTTCCCCTACTGTAAATATTATTTTCCTTGAAAAGTTAGACTGTGGGAGATTTACCAAGGGAAACACAATGAAATATAATAGTAGCATTTTAACCTTTGCTCTCTTCTCTATCATCCAGGGGATCAAAATGTGTGGGAAAGAGTTCAATAAAGCTTTTGAGTTATATGATCAGGTAAAAGTTCATTCTTATCTATAATTTGATTGTTTAGGAGAGTTTGTAAAACGCTCACTTCAGTGAAAAAATCTCAAACTAAAGGTCCATATTAAAAGTAACAGGAGCTATTAAAATTACTCAGCCAATTCATTCTTGTCACAGGAAATGTATGTCCTATGTCTAATGTGTGTCCCAATTAGATGAATCTTGAGTCAAATCCCATGCTATAATTTATCTATTCTGAGGCTTTGAATAAGACACCAAACTCCTCTGAACCTCAGTTTCCTCATTTTTAAACAGGAGATAATAATACCTACTTTACAGGGTGGAATGAGGATTAAGTTACTTGAAAATATGCAGCAGAATCCTCCCCATCATGTAATAGTTGGTAACATCATGTGTGTGAGGAAAGTTTGTTAATAATGTCAATAGTTAACATCTTTTATTTTCTCCTAATTTCTCTACTTTTGCACCAAATCCAACTTCTGTGGGCTCTAGCATACCTCTGCCACTACCTGGTGTGACATCAGCCTAGTCACATAGTCTCCCCAGGTCTCAGGGTCCTCATTCACATGAACCTATTTATGGTCACTTAATGACTTCAACAGGAGGTGATATTGTTAACATAAAGTGGAAATGTTAAATATGAAAGTACTTTGAAAGGTTCAAAGCATTTTATAAATGTAAGGTGTTGAATGAGAGGCAATTCACAAGTATTTGGGACCTCTGGAGCAACTAAGAATTTTGAGGGTCTGACATGAAGACGTTGGGATACCTCTCAATGGACTAGGGAGATTTCTGAGGATTTCAATGGTTTCTGTTTTATTACATCCCCCATTATTGTTCAGTTGGTTGTATACTGGTTTATTTCTGCTCCCTCAGGATGGCAATGGATACATAGATGAAAATGAACTGGATGCTTTACTGAAGGATCTGTGTGAGAAGAATAAACAGGTATTTTGTTACCATGCCACTTACTTTTTAGGCAGACAATAAGGATCCATCCACCACACATCCATTTTTGGAAGTCTGTTTTAAAGATTTATAGCGCAGCAGCAGCAGAATTCAATTCTTTTTTTTTTTTTTTTAATATTTTTATTTATTTCCAGGAGAGAGAGAGACAGCGTGAGCAGGGGAGGGTCAGAGAGAGAGGGAGTCACAGACTGAAACAGGCTCCAGGCTCAGAGCTGGCAGTCAGCACAGAGCCCGACGTGGGGCTCGAACCCACGAACCGCGAGATCATGACCTAAGCGAAAGTCGGACGCTTAACCGACTAAACCACCCAGGCGCCCCAGCAGAATTCAATTCTTAACCCTGATTTGGCACTGGCCTAAATCAGTGTTACTGTGACAAATAGATTTTAAAACAACCTTGTGATTCTTCACGTTAGTGTAAGAATTCAGTCCAGCTCTTAATGGACTGATACAGCAAGCAGTTTTCATCCTTTGTTTTATCACTTGACAGTGGTTAATTAACTTCCATATTTAACTGGATAACAATGCCGCCTATGTTCTATACAGGATCTGGATATTAATAATATTCCAACATACAAGAAGAGCATAATGGCTTTATCAGATGGAGGAAAGCTGTACCGAACGGATCTTGCTCTCATTCTCTGTGCTGGAGACAACTAGAGTCAATGACCATGACCACTTACTAGCGATACATTGTATCTAAAAAATAACTGTGCACTATAAGGGAGTAGGCTGTATTTTCTTTTGTATCTGTAAATTTAACTGCATATAGCTAATTACCCAGGATGTGTGGCACATTCTTTTCAGCTTGTTTCTACACTGTTTGTAATGCATAGTTTTTGTAACTACATGATTGGAAAAGAAAGTCTTAGGCTCAGGCCAGCCAACTGGGGAAAAAAAAAATAACCGAACAGATTCTTGCTTTCACAAATATAGTTGAACAAGATTTCCCTAAAAATTCCACTAGGATTAATCTCAAAAATTCTAGTCTCTGATGTATAAATGCACATTTGTCACTGAATAGGAGAATTATACCTAACAAGTTACCATTTCAGATAATCATAGGTTTGTCCCACAAAATAGTCTTAAGCTGTATTTCCAATTATTAGGAGGAATGTGCTTTTGCATCTAAAATACCAAACTATCAATCAATAGCTAGGTATTTGTGGCTCTATGAGGTTAACAGTCTCACTAGACAAGACTTAGTTAATTAATCAACAACACATCTACTGCTTGAATCCATACCAAGCTACTGGTTCAAGTTAATTTGATGACAAGGAAGGGTAGCACCAGATGAAACATAAATCTGATTCTACATCTGTATTTCCAACAAGCCTACTGTCAGAGTATGACCTTAACCCATTTTCTAAATTGTTCTCACGTGTTGCAAATTATAATTATTCTAGTCAACTGCTGTTTCTATGTCATATTGTGTGATCTCTGATTAAATCA
This sequence comes from Hyaena hyaena, assembly GCF_003009895.1. Classification (NCBI taxonomy): domain Eukaryota; kingdom Metazoa; phylum Chordata; class Mammalia; order Carnivora; family Hyaenidae; genus Hyaena; species Hyaena hyaena. The sequence continues at coordinate 1,864,607 of NW_024080810.1, forward strand.
TATATGCCGAGTATCCTGGTGTCTACTTTGCATACTTCCTGGATTTTCTTTCAATGTAGGACTGTCCATTCCCCACCAAGGGTATCTGCTGCCTCTGAAAATGTTTTTTTCTAGCTGTAACTACTCTATTTTTTACTATATAATTAAATTTTAATGTAAAATTCATAGCACCCTGATTGTTGAATGTTATATCATCAAGAATTTTGTGTATTCTGTGAATTCTCTATATTTCATATTGAGATCAGCATTCAAAATAGTTTTATTTCTATCTGCAAATAGTTTCAAATGAGTTAAAAATAATATCTGAAGAGAAATACTAATGTAATCATTTATCTTACTTAGCAAAGGAGATTCTAAAACATTCTTTTGACCTCCATCCAAGTCACTTTCATGTATTTGTAGCTAGAATATCCTATACTGGTTACACTTGACATGTAATGGTTGGTTATTTCTGATTCTTTGATTGTGAAGCCGAGAGCTGAGTTATGTGTCTTTATGAAATTTACAGACTTACCGCCAAAGAATTAATAGTTCTAGATCAGTTTAAATGTCCCCAATTCTATAAATTCAACACTACTTTTCTCAATTCATAGGAATCACAACAAAATAAAAGTGAGGTATCTCTTTCCTCCAAGGATGAACAGAAAATAGATCTGTCAAAAAATAAAATTTATCAAGATAATGTATTAGATTGGCTTTGCTTCTAGTGTGTAAATGGAAGCACTGACCTTAGGTTGAATTTAATGACTAAGAATAAAGAGGAAAATAACTCATCCTTGTATTTTTGTTTCTTCCTCAAAAAGTCAGTTGACATGTAACTGGTAATCAATCGACGTGGAAATGGAGGATGCTGAAGTTATTAAGGCCTAAGAAATCTAAATAAATGTAAATCTGCCTAATGTGGTGAATTACTGTATGCCTTATGAAGAGAAGCCTCCGACATTAAGATTTATAAACAAATCCCAAAAAATCCAAATATCCCAACTCACATAAACAAACAGTTCTTTGTGAAAGATTTTTTCCGAAGGAATAGGAATACACAGACTTTCTTACATTCATCTGTTCACAACATTTGAAATAGCTGTTCGTTACAAAGTATACACCACAATGAGGGCAGGCTTGGCACTCTTACAACTGTAGCATCAAAAAAGAAAGAAAAACAACAGCAATAAAAGTCTGATATCAGGGGTCACTTCCTAGAAAGCCCATAGGAATAATGGTCATGAATTTAGCACTTGGCCTATCACGGCAAACTTGGACTCCTGAGCACTATCAGGGAAAGAATTCTTACAGCTCAGCTAAATCAGTCACACTTCCCTCTAAGTGATGGGCCTGCCTCCTAGAACCAAAAACAAAGAGAAGAGAGTAAAAGAATCTGATAGGGCAAATGTAAGATCACTTACACATGCCTGCCTCAGATTACAAACAGAATTCATTCCAGGCATATTATCAATCCAAGTGCAAAAGGTATACAGACAACAATGTGTTAGAATGTCTTCCATCATATGCATGGGAAGATTCCTTAATAACCAATTATGAAAAAACATTGAAAAATTGGACCCTATTAACCTTAAGAACTCGATACCCCCCTCCCCCTCCCCCCGCCAAAAAAGTCACTATTAAGAAAGTGAAAAATCAAACATCAGAGTGTGAGAAGATACTTAGGTTTGACCAAAACCTCGGTAGCTTTCCAGGTGAAATCTGAAATAAACAAGGGAACTTACTTAGGAGGCTTATCTTGAACAACCCCAGGACGAATAAACCTTCATGCCCCACCACCAGAATCTTTTTTTTTATTGTTTTAATTTCTTTTTGAGAGCGAGAGAGCGAGAGAGCAAGAGTGCGTGAGCACGAGCAGAGGCCAGGTGGTTTCAACAACACATTGCTGCCTCGAGGCTTCATCCCTGAAAAACCGCTTCAGCCAGGACACAGTGCGCACGTGGAACTAACATTCCACGGGGATGGGGGTGGGTGGCAGATGAGAGGCCTCTGATTGCCCAGATGCAGCTCTCGGGTCAACCAGCGGTCATGTCCTCCCGATGACCTCCTCCAACAATTTGTAGCACATATAACTGACAAAGGTACATTTTCAAAGATACATAAACATTACTCCAAAAATTAATTTTAAAAGCATAACCCAGTAGAAAAATGTGTAAGTTGAACAGGCATTTTACAAATAAAAGAGATCTCTAAACAGGCAAAATAAATAAAAGTAACCTTATTAGTAATCAGGAGAAATGCAAATTAAACAAATGAGATACTGCCATACACTCACCAGAAAGGTTAAAATTAAAGGGATTTTGAGGGGCATTTTGGTGTCTCAGTCAGGGGAAGATCCAACTCTTGGTTGTGGCTTAGGTTATGATCTTAGAGTTTGTCAGATTGAGCCCCATGTCGGGGTCTACGCTGATTACTTGAAGGCTGCTTGGGATTTTCTCACTGCCTCCCCCCTACTTGGACTTTCTCTCTCTCCAAATAAAGAAATAAACTTTAAAAAAAATATATAGAGATTTTAAATCCTAAGTATTGGTGAGGATATAGCACAGTGGAATTTCTTACTGTGGGGTGGGAGGTTAAATTGGGATGATTTTGGAAAGCACTGTGGCAGCATTTACTAAGTTTGAAGGTATACCCACCTTAAAACCCAGCAATTTCACTTCTAGGTTTTATCAACCTGATGGAGAAAGGTCTGCACTGTCACCAAAAGAAGAAGAATGTTTACAGTAGTGTTGTATTTGGCATACCCCCAAACTAGAAACCCCAATGTCCATCAACAGCAGCATGAACATATGAATTGTGGTATATTCATACAATGGAATGTTATGTAGCAATGAGAATGCATAAAGAATTGCTACACAGGTAAAAAAACAGAAACAGGATAATACATAGCATGTGATTCTACTTACATAGGCTTCAAAAGTAGCTTAGCTACGATGTTAGAAGTCATGATAGTGACCAGTTTTATAGAAGGTAAGTCATGATAAGAGACACAAGCAAAACCTCTGGATTCCTGGTGATTTTTTACCTGGGTAGTGTTTACACAAGTGTGTTCATTTTGTGATAATTCAATTTGTATATGGTAAGAAATCATACATCAAATAAAAAGTCAAAAAATATTAATGGTGTATGAGCAGGGATTTATAGAAGTGCATTCCTAGGACAAAGCAGCAGCAGGTGCGAAGGTTCTAGGTCGAAGAACCCCAAGGAACAGAAAGCTCTGTAGCAGAGCCTGGGTAGAGGGCAGAGTGTATTTGAGGCAGAGCAGGCAAGATCTCCTCTGCCAGAGTTAGTTGAGATTTTAGGCCAAGTGCCATTTATTCTGTCTCCAAACACAAGGATTATTTCACCTCACAGCTGAGAAATAGAAAACTTGAGAAGAGGGGTGCCTGGGTGGTTCAGTTGGTTAAGTGTCCGACTTTGGCTCAGGTCATGATCTCACAGTTCGTGGGTTCGAGCCCCGCCTCGGGCTCTGTGCTGACAGCTAGCTCAGAGCCTGGAATCTGCTTTGGATTCTGTATCTCCCTCTCTCTCTGACCCTCCCCTGCTCATGCTGTCTCTGTCTCTCAGAAATAAATAAAACATTTAAAAAATAAATAAATAAGCAAATAAATATTTTAAAAAAGGAAATATAATGAAAAGGCAGAGTCCATTAAATCTAATGTATTTCCTCTCTTTTTCTTAGGCCCCATCCCCACAGGCATGGTTTAATATGTAACTCAAGTGCTACTCTGACCATTAAGATTCTCCTGATTTTTCCAAGTTATAATATCTGTTTCCTTCTCTGTGCTTCCAAGCATTTTACCTCCATGAAAGCCATTATTCATTTGCCTTTTTTATTAAAAATAAACTTTTGAAGCAATAATATCTCATCTTACAGATCTTTAAATATACAATGTCTACCTATGGCCGGCCCAGCACATGATACACACCCAGTCCATGTTTGTTCCATTAACAATTTATTAGACTTGAAAATACTCAAAAGATCATAGACTGTATCATTTCCACTGTAACTAAGATGAAGGCCAGTGTGGTCTTAGGAGCGTTTTGTCTTCCTGATGAGTCCTTCTATTATGTCCCACTGCTCCTTGGTGACCTAATACAAACAGAAAGCCAGCTTAATGTGGTTCTTGCATGCTTTTAAAGCTTAGTATCTTAGCTGCTAATATTATATTATATTCACAAAATGGCATTACCTTCTTTAGACTGTTGAATTCCCCTGAAATAAATACTTCCTCTCCACCATCAAATCTAATGACCTGAAAATAAAAAAAATAGCAAAAATGCTGAAACGAACTCCTTTTAAAAAGTTTCTGAATAATTAAACATTCTCCCATCTTGATTGGATGGAATATTTCCTTGAGACTGTCAATCAAAGCCCAAATTCTGAAGACAAAAGTGATGATTAAACCTAATCTGATTAACTCATTTTAGAATCCTTTCTTCCCCGTCCCCACAATTTCAAATTCTACCTGATGTTAAAAATCATCTTAAAGGCATGTCTTCTGGGGTAATTTGCATTTAATAAAATTAATTTAGCCATGAAAAAATTCCATAGGCTAAACAATCTATATTAATCTTTCATATTATTTACAGCTAAATAAATATTTTAAACCATATTTATATTCAATATTGTCAGAACTGGTTCCACAGTACGCCTTCCTACCCCAAATCCACCTCCCTACAAAGATAAGAGAAATAATACTTACTGCCCCATTAATCCAAGAAGCATAATCACTACAAAGGAAAGCCGCAAGATTTGCAAGTTCTTCTACGGTTCCTAGCCGACCACAGGGAATTCTGTCAATCACTTCTTTCTCAAATTCTCCAGTCGGGTCAAGACGGCTAAAGGCACCCTTAGAAATTGAGAAAATAGTTAGGTTGCATTTTTTGTTAATGCAACTTCTTTCCTATTGGAGAAAATAGTTTGTAAAAAATGTAATATTACTATGGCAGCCTGTTCATACCTTAGGCTTGTAAACAACAGAGAATATTCCCAAATTCTTCCATATTCATTTTAACTCAAAACAAGACATTTTACCCTATAATGACCTAAAAAATACCAGAAAATATAACCTTTTTACCTTAGTTTTCTTCATCCATAAAATGAGGATACCTGTCATTAGTTACCTCACAAAACTGTTAAAGAATCAAATGAGAAAATGTATATGAAAGTACTCTGAAGTATGTACAAGTCCAAAATGGTAGATATAGTAGTGATATTATTTGATGTAGTAATCAAAAAGTGCCTCAAGTGAGAAACCTTTAGGAGGAAATTCCTTGTCTTCTCCTTTCTTCTCAAAATAACTAGAAAGGAAGAAAACAAGTATGTAGGAATATTAAATTCAAGTAGATCTTAAAGAAGAAAATAACTAAATTTGCCAAACAATGTCTGCCTTCTGTTAATGCTATGAAGGTACATATGAAGTTTGTATGTGCGTAGATTAAAAAAAAAATGAATGAAAGACTGGATTTCTCTGTACCAACGGTTGGAAGTCTAGGTGACAGCTTTCCTCAATAAATCAGGAATGGGACAGAGCAGGCTCTCAGGAGACTCACTCCTGTGAGCCCTCCAGCTCTCCCTGGGTACGTATGAACCAGTGCTCTATTAGTACTTGCTACCAAGTTCCTATACTTCAATTTTCTTTTAAACTCTTTAAAACTACACACTTGTTAATCTGTGTACAACTTCTACTGCTACACTGTAAGCTTCTTGATGGCAAGGACTCACTGATACAAATGTTTTTGTATCTTTCTCAGCACCTTTGCATACAGCAGACACTCAATATATGTTAAATAAATAAAATGCAGGTGATCTTTTCTAGATATTGAGGTCCTAAAAAGAACCTTCTGTGACTGCAGAGTTTTCTTCAGACAGTGCTCAGCACAGTGCTGCCCTCAATCATGTGTTTTAATATATGCTTTGAGTTGTTTTTCCAATAACTGTATTAGTTTCTTTATTACTAAAGTGTCAAACAAGATAGTCAATCAAGTTTCAGTCACTCAGATAGTTCTTTCCATTTTCCACCCTTCAAGCTGCTAAATAACCTAGTATAGCCATTTCCATGATGATATTTAATACCCAGAAATACCTATAACCCAAATGCTCCCTAGCATTATATTCTAAAGTATTTATTTATACAACTGAAATAAGTGATCACACTTCACTGAGACTTTCAGAGCTATATGCCAGCTATATAGTACTGTAAATTCTTGCTTTACATGAAAACAAAATGAGAGTGAAGTTATCTGGGGCAGTGTGAGCAACTGTAACAGTACTAGTGATCATTATGAGTTATGGTGAGTATCTGTACTGATTATTTATAGGTGAAATGCATGCCATCATAAAGATTTGTAATCAGAGACATGGGAGTCAAATGACATGCATAGTTGAGTGTTTGAAAGATACAGATGTGAGTCAAAGAAAATGCTACTTATAGCAAGAGCAGAGAACCTTCTAGAACATCTCTTAAAATAAAAATATACTTCCATTTCCAGGAACTAAAAAAACAACAACAAAAAAACACATGTCACTTAAAGTAAGAATCCTTAAAATGTGGTGAAGATTAAGAAATATAGGGTAATAACAGATCACTGAAACAAATGAGACAAAATACCAAAATTGATGGCACAAAAGATCCCAGAAGATTAAGACACTGAAATAAGTCTTATCAAGAAATTAAATAGCTGCTGTATTCCTGTCCTCCTTATTTATACTGGATAATGGCAAAACCCTCTTCTCTACCATACGGCTCCAAAATCAGATATTCTGACAAGTCCTGCGCACAACCATCAGAATATTTCTATCAATATTTCATTCCTTCCTCATTCAAAATGAGATAATAGGCAAACTAAAACTTACTTTTGTTTTTATAGGCCCCGGTTGAATCACATTGAATCGTAGTCCATATCTACCCCATTCAGCTGCAAGAGATCTAAAAATAAAAATAAACAACATAGATTCTAAAATCCCATACTATATGTTAAAAATACTAATAACCATGACTCACGGCATACTTACTACATGCCAGGGACTACAACCCCAAGTAGGTATTATTATTATTCTCCACGTTACAGACAAGGAAACTGAGGCACAGAGAGGTAAAATCACTTGCTCTGGGTCATATAGCCAGTAAATCAACTTTAAGTGGTCTAGCTCCAGAGTTTGTGCCTTTAATCACTCTGTTGTGATATCTACTATTTATGTAGCAGGATTCTCGCACAGAGAGTAGTGACACCGAGGCTTTTCTTTCCAGGAAGCAAGGTTATTCATGCCAGCACCGCTCAGTTGGGTTTGTACCTGAAAAACTGAGCCCCGAACATCACGTGAAATAGATTTCTTTATATATATATATATTTTTTTTTTTTTTTTTTTTTTTTTTTTTTTAGTTCTTTGTCTCCCACATATGGTAACATAGAAACATGCAGTCTGACTAAGTGGTCTCATGTTACAAGGTCATGAGGGATGCTGTCACGTATGCGTATAAACAGGTTGCCTTGAGGTTTTTTTTTTTTTTCTCTTTTCTTAGGGAGTGAACCCTACCACATTTACATTTTAGTGTCCTTCCTTAAGGTCATTTTATGTTATACCACCTACCATTTACATTTTAGAACTAAGTCCAATATCAAAATACATTATTAGAGTAAGCATCATAATTTACCATAAAAAGTAAAAGAATCAAGCCTCCACATTTTCTGGAGTTCAATCCTACATGTACAAAGTCCAATATAGCTTTACTTGTGCATAGTCCACTGGATTACAATGTACGCAACATCACAAGTGCTTTTAAGTAAGAGATGAGTTACAAAGATATAAAATATTAACCACACCCATGTTAAATAAGGCTTTAATATAATTGTTGAATGGGACTCAAAAGGAAATAGGAATCTAACAAAATCTTACTAAATGGTATGAAGCAAAATATGACAATAATAGAAAACAGGGAAACTTGAAGCAATCTGTTTTAAAAAGCCTACTTGATAGACAGGTCTTAACTTTGATTATCTAAACTCATTTTAGGAATTTACATTCATATGTACATTTGTGTGTATATATACTTAATATAGTTTTAAAAAATGACTTAGAGTAACAATTTTAAAAATATATAAATAATGCAAAGAAGGAAGATAAAATTATTTGAAGGAAAAAAAGAGAGAGAAAAGAAGGCAGGAAAGAAGGAATGAAGAGAAAAAATGATAAGGAAACACAAAGGAATGAAGAATGGTGCTAATATCTTACTGTTCTGTGGCATTCTATAAAATCACAATACGGAAGTCACAAATTTGCATCCATTCTTTCCATGACACTATGCAAAAAGGAAACCTAATCAGTTACACACTTTGCAGTGCCCATAAGGAAAAGGGAAACTAATCTCTCAGGAAAAGCACAATTTCTCCTGATTTAAAAAAATATATATGAAAAATATTTTTCAAGAAGACTTCTAAAATGAAAATTGTGTAATACAATAATACAATACTGTATACTTGCAATAGATACAATGAGATGAGTCTTATGGAACTACAAGATCTCACTTAACATGACCTAACAAGATCACTTCAAAAGCCAATTCAGGCGGTACCTGGGTGGCTCAGTTGGTTAAGCGTCTCACTCTTGATTTTGGCTCAGGTCATGATTTCATGGTTCCATTCATGAGACTGAGCCCTGAGTCAGGTTCTGGGCTGACAGGGTGTGGAGCCTGTTTAGGATTCTGTCTCTCCCTCTCTCTGCCCCTCCCACGTATGCTCTGTTTCTCATAATGAATGAACATTAAAAAGAAAATCTCACAAACACCAATTAAGCAAAAGTCATTCTGTAGGGGAGGGAGGTAAGGAAGGGTGTGTGTGCTCCGAGCACAGTCTGTTAATCTGTCTTAATCCATGGGTACTTTTAGAGAATGGGTGGACTGCATCTCTTTCGGGTAAATCATACATAAAACTTGCTTTCCTGAGTGATGCTTTTGACAGAATTCATGACCATACCTACCCTAGACATGTACTTGTAGTGCATCTGCCCCAAATTGCTAGGAAAGTAGTAACTTAATGTCCTAACAGAATTACTGAGCCGAGCAAAGTTTATAGCTTCCTGTGAAAAACTGAGCAACCTATTAAGGAAAGCTGTCTAGAGGAAAAGCCATCCAATCTCTGCTTGGATGTGTGTAACACATACACTTTCTCCAGTCCTGGATCTCATTAAATTAGCTTATATTCTGAAGAACTACTGTAACATGATAAGAAATCCACCTCATCAGCTCATCTTGCATGTTAAAATGATAACTAAGCACAATATACTCATTATATGTTAGCCATATTGTTATTAAATCAACAGATATTTATTCTGTGATTACTGTGAGTTAATAACACCTTGTAAGTGTTATTTACCCCCGCAGAAAGGCAGGCCCTGCTCTCAAGAGAGCAGTCCTACTCTCTCAAGAGAAGTGAGCTTAGTTACCTCATAAAGTAGTTACTCTCCTGGGAACTATGTAAAGTGTGCCATGGCTGCTTAAAGGAAAAAGTACATAAGTCTACTGAGAGTGAGAAAAAAGGCTTCCTGGAGGAGGTGATATTTGAGGTGACACCTGAAGAAGGAGTAGGAGTTTATGGTTAGAGGTAAGGGGCAGGAAAAGAGGATGGCAGATAACAGAGCGTAGGATGGGGAAAAAAAAAAAAAAAAAGATAGCCCAGGCACATGGGCCAGTATGAGTAAAGTAAAGGACGAAGACACAAACAACATGCAGTATTTGGGGACTTACAAGGCCTTATTCAGTAGGACCATGTACTATAAAGCGTAAGAAGAAGCGTAAGAAGAAAGGAATGCAGGCTGGAGAGGAAGTACACATTTACTGAGCATCTATTTCATGCAATACACTATGCAGTAATAGAAAACAAAACAAAAGAACAAGCAGCACAGAATTATAGACCTTAAAGGACATGAAATTGAATTCTCTAACAAAACCAAAGGTCCCAACAAAACAAAAAAATTTTTTGAGAGAGAGAGCACGCATACATGATAGGACAGGGAAGGGGATGGGGGATGAGACGGACAGAGAGAGAGAGACACTTTTTTTTTTTTTCTTTTTTAAAGAGAGAGACAGCGTGAGCAGAGGAGTATCAGAGAGAGAGGGAGACACAGACTCTGAAATAGGCTCCAGGCTCCGAGCTGGCAGTCAGCACAGAGCCCGACGCGGGGCTCGAACCCACGAACCGTGAGATCATGACCTAAGCGAAAGTCGGACGCTCAACCAACTAAGCCACCCAGGCGCCCCCAGAGAGAGAGACTCTTAAGCAGACTCCATTCTCAGCATGGAGCCCAATGGAGGACTCTGCCTCACAATTGTGAGATCATAACCCGAGCCAAATGAAATCAAGTGGAGTTGGACACTTAACCAACTGAGCCACCCAGGCACCCCAGACAAATACTGATACCGTACAAACGATGCCAAAATAGTCAAGTTCTAATTCCTTATTTCCAATACTGAACAAAAAGGTAATTATCTCTATTCTAAGACTATCTCTATCTCTAAGACTCAACTTCTAAGTATAGTAATATGTCTTTGTATCTCAGAGAAACATATGTTACTGATTTAAATGTTAAAAAGTACTTTGAGACTATTTGAAACAAAAGAATAATTATGCAATTCACAGTACTGAGCAAGAGCCATGTACCAGATCTTGCCAAGAAGTAAATATACGGAGACGAATAAGGTTTCTCCCTCACAGAACTCATAGTCTAGTGGGGAAGTCCGACAGATTTAGCAATATGTGAAAAAGTAGTCTTGCATGCTGTTCTCTGTGCCCTACATTCATACAGAGCCTTCATTTTAGAATCTATAACAATGAGTGGCATATATTTATTAGTGTGTTAGTCTTCTCACTAGATTGAAATAAAGGGTGCACAGAGTAGAGAATAATTCGTTGTGTTCTAGAGAAATGAGAGGACGTATCACACAGGAAGTGATATGATGAAAGCCTTGCAAGTAGGGAAAACGTCACAGCATATTCCAACAGCAGCATAGCCCAAGCACCGAGAGATGAAAATGCACAGCATATTTAAGGAAATATGGAGCAGTTCAATGGAAATTAAAACACGGGAAAAATGGTGTAAGACTATACACTCAGGTGAGGACGAAGACTATTCTACTTCTACCACTATCCTATCTATCCCTGGTACCCAGCAAAGTGCTCGGCACAAAAAAGACACAAAACAAACATGTATCCAGTTAATCAATGAATAAACAAAGGTCAGGGACAAGTTTTGTCATCGTGAGTTTTGGCTTTTATTCTGAAGAGTAATGAAAACATGATCTAAGATTTTAGCTAGGAGGTACCATAAGCATACGTGTACTTTTAGAAAGATGATTCGGGTGGGAATATGCATAAAAAGTAAACAGCAAAGAGACTGGTAGCAGAGAAACACATTAGAGGGTTATTCCAGTAACAACCTATGTTGTTGACATAATGACAACCTATGTTACCATAATGGCAACCTATGTTACCACAAACATAGTGGCCAAGGCCAATGGGGGACAGATTCAAAGAACTATCATATGCTGCTGACAAAGGCCACAAGAACTGGCAAGTGGTGACTGGTTTATGTTAGTCCTATTGATCTTGCTCAGCAGGTACAATCAAAGGATGAAGGTGTGTTTAACAGAGATCAGAAACGGCACTAGAGATAAAGAGATATGGGAGAACAAAAAGGCTATACTCCTGTGCTATCTAATATGACAGCCACCAGCTACATGTAGCTATCTAATCTTAATTTTAATTTTAAAGTAATTAACATTAAATAAAATTTAGGTTCTCAGTCACAGTACCCACAATTCGAAGGTTCATATGTGGCTATTGGATAGTGCAGAGCTGTAACATTTCCATCGCTGCAGAAAGTTCTACCAGACAGTGCTGACCTTGACAAATAGGACTCATCCAAGAAATAAAAGGTGTGTTTTTGAGTAAATCCAAATTTATCTTTGTTTTACTTTTCTCCAGATGGAGACTAGAGAGAAGAAATTTAGCTCCAGGAACTACCAGGGTACACTGCTTGTCTTCAGTGATGGGATCAACATAGTAGTACTCACTTGTTCAAGGCCTCCACGCCCGCTTTGGCAGAAGCACTTGGTACTACAAAACCTGACCCACTTTCAGCATAGATGGTTGTAATAGCAAGAAACGCTGCTCCTGAAATTGGAAAAGGATATAGTAATTAACACTATGGTTAAATCAGTGTGCATCAGGAAGACATGGTTTACAAGAATGGGATAGGAATCTCGTTCCCGTGATATCTTGATTCATCAAAAGAATATCACAAAAATGTAGCATTTTGTAACACTTCAGTGGCCCTAAATTAATGAAAGAGTAACCTCATAAAATTGCTACATTTTGCTAGAATCGTCATTCAAGAGGGTCCAGTCTGTGCTTACTTGACATTCTATACTGGATGAGTCAATATCAAGGCCCAAATGTCAGAGACATGGCCCTGTATAACCCCCTGCATAATCATCTGGATGGGATTTCCATTAACTAAGCACCCACTTAAGTAAGAATAAATCAGAATCAAAACTATACTAGCAGGGACTTCTCTTTCCAGCCACGATGGACTTGCCTTCCTCCTGTAAACATCTGTATAACATATACGATTATATGATACAACTATTTTCAGGTACCATACAGCAGGCAGGGAAAACAGTGACTCCTGAGAGAAGAAAAATACATGAAGTGAGCCCTGAGGTCACCCCAGATCTTTATCTAAAGGTACTATACATATACTACTCTACGATATAGTATATACCACAAACACACACATAGTATACACACACACATATACATACACGCTGTATAGACTGTGAGATAAGGAAGAGAAATACAAGTGAAATAAGGCATTCTCACTGAAGTTGAGGAGACAGAGATGAGAGTTTGGGGAGACTGAGGAAGTTGGAATTTGTGAGGGGAGATATTCCAAGGAGGCAAGTATACAGATAGAGAGCTCCATAAACCTGCATAGTGTTTGCTAGAGTCTTCGGCCAAATATCAAGGTGTACATGTTTGGGGTGAGATTCCACCAGGACAGGTGCAGGTGAAGAATGAGCACCAGGGAGCTGGAAGCTGGACAATTCCCACACTTCTCATAGGGCTGGGAGATACAGGAAGTTCTAAGCAGCTTCAGTGAACATCCAGGACTTTCAGGGGAAAGTTCAGAAAGACCACACCTTATTAGGAGTGTTAAACTAGCTCAAAAGTAAAGGCTACTCTAGACGGACCCAAACAAAGCTCAAAAATGAAGACCGTAATGGTCAAGCTGATCCACAAGTAATGTTAACTGTTTGCTAAAATAAAACTCAATATACTTCAAAGGAAAATTTTAATAAACACACACACACACACACACACTCAACAACATAACATTTGTAGCATGCAGTCAAAAACTGCTACACAAAACAGATACAGAAACATAACGAGGAGAAAAATCAGTTAACACAAACAGTCTCAGAAATTATAGAAAAAGATAGAATTGGCAGATGAAGACCTTTAAAATGATATTATAAATATGCTAAAAGATTTCAAGGAAAATGAGTATAATTAAAAAAATACAAAAATAAAACCAAATAGGAATTCTAAAGCAAAAAAAATATACTCTCTGAAATGAAAAATTAAATGAATGGGCTTATTTGTAGAAGAAAAGATCCATTGTCTTGAAGACATAGTTCAAAACGGTGGACAGTAGAAGGAAAATAGTTGGGAAGGAAAACAACAACCGGGGCTACAGTCAGTAGCCAGCACGCTAGCATACGTGCAACTGGTGTCCCAGAAGGAAGGGGAAGAAAAATCACTTGGAGAAATAAAGACTGAAATTTTTTCATATTTGGTAAAATCTATATAGGTCCAGGGTGCTAAACAAGTCCTAGGTAAAATAAATACAAAGAAAACCATTCCAAGGCATATTATATCGGTCACTCAAAGCCAGTGATAAAAAGAAAATCTTTTTTTTTTTTTTTAAAGATTTTAAGTAATCTCTATACCCAACATGGAGCTTGAACTTACAACCCTGAGATCAAGAGTCACATGCTCTACCTACTGAGCCAATCAGGTGCCCCAAAGAGAAAATCTTAATAGCAACCAGAGGAAACAGTAAAAAAAAAAAAAAANAAAAGATAGAATTGGCAGATGAAGACCTTTAAAATGATATTATAAATATGCTAAAAGATTTCAAGGAAAATGAGTATACAAACCCTAAATTCAAGAGTCACATGCTCTACCTACTGAGCCAATCAGGTGCCCCAAAGAGAAAATCTTAATAGCAACCAGAGGAAAAAAAAAAAAAAAAAAAAAACAAAAAAAAAACCAACCATAAACAAGGGAACAAATATTAAAAATATTCACTAACAGTTGTGCCTGGGTGGCTCAGTCAGTTAAGTGTCCAACTCTTGATTTTGGCCTTGGTCATGATCTCATGGTAGTGAGACTAAGCCCCTGTGCTGGGTGTGGCGTCTCCTTAAGATTCTCTCTGTACCTCTCTCTCTGCCCCTCCCTGCTCATGCTGGCATGCTTTCTCTCTCTCAAAACAAAAACAAAACCCTCCCCCAAAACTATTCACTGACATCATCATAAACAAAGTTAGCTATAGAATGATATCTTCAAGATGCTGAAAGAAAAAACATAATCTGTTAACCCTGAATCCAGTACACAGCAAAAATATTCAAAAATGAAAGTGAGGGGTGCCTGGGTGGTTCAGTCAGTTAAGTGTCTGACTTCGGCTCAGATCATGATCTCATAGCTTGTGAGTTCAAGCCCCATGTCGGGCTCTGTGCTGACAGCTTAGAGCCTGGAGCCTGCTTCAGATTCTGTGTCTCTCTCTCTCTCTCTGCCCCTCCCAGGCTCATGCCCTGTCCCTCCCTTCCCCCCCTCAAAAAAAAAACTAACAGTAAATTTTTTTTAAATGACAGTGGTATTTTCTGACAAAACACTGAAAGAATTCAATGTCAGCAGACACATACTACAAGAGATATTGAAAAAAGTTCTTAAGTGAAATGAATATGACACTAAACAGAAACTCAGATTTTCACATGGAATAATGAATGTCAGAACCAGTATACAGTTTTTGTTTTCCAAACTTCTTTTGAAAACAACTGACCGTATAAAGCTATATTAAAGTGACACCAGATATACAGTAATCAAAGTGCTTGGGACATAATAGGTTGTCAATAAATTGACTAAATGAATGAAAGTTTAAAATAATAATCTTTAGCTGCTAAGAAATCACTGATTTTCTATTTACTTAGCCACTAAACTAGCTAATACTATAGGTGTAATATTTGCAAAAGGATAAAACTACATTTACATATATCTTATAAAACAATCTATACTTTAAGAAATTTAGAGGACTGTAAGTTTGAAAGACTACAATTAAGAATAACTTGAAGAATATTCAGATAAGTTTTATTCTTTCTCCAGAAATATCTAGTTTCTCTTCCCCTCTGCATTTTCCAAAGTAGTAACAAAACTCAGCACATCCTGGACAACACGGGGGCGGAGGAGGGGGCAGGAGTGCCATTTCGAGGACATGAGAAATAAGAATAGTTAAGTTAGTCATTATGGTAACTCCTTTTGTATATCAAACTCAGCCTCTTTTAGTGCTGGGAAAATTATTCTGCTTCCAAAGTCGCTCTGTGCAAAAGGAGGGATGTTGAACATTCACGGACACAGTCACCCTACACTAACTGCATCACGGTTGCAGCAAAATCATAAAAGCTACTTTAACTTACACAAAGCACATGCTCCAGTATAAAGTGCTCTAGGGCTGCCTGGGGGGCTCAGTCGGTCAAGGGTCCAACTTCAACTCAGGCCATGAGCTCATGGTCCAAGCCCTGCATCAGGTTCTCTGCTGTCAGCACAGAGCCCGCTCCAGACCCTCTGTCTCCCTCTCTCTAGCCCTGCCTCACACTTGCACTTTCCCTCAAAATAAACATTAAAAAAATATTTTTAATCAAAGAAAAAAAAAAGAAAGTGCTCTAACTTCTGATTCACATTGAACAAATGTTTATTAAGGTGTGGGAGAGGAGGAATTAAGCCATTTTATATAATTCAGATGCCAAAAACGAAAGATGTTGTCCTCATCTTTCTCCCTTTACGTTTTCTTTCCCAAGATCTGGGCTGCCCATTGCTTGGAATGAGCCAACGGTGCTGCTTTAATTCTTTGAATGTAAAAAGGAAGTAAAATCTGGAGACTGTACTATTCCAGTGGGGTTAATGCTGCACAGTGGAACAACACAGCAGGACTTTAAAGAATGAAAAGTAATGCTACAAGGTCAAAATAAAGATTCTCAGGGGCGCGTGGGTGGCTGGCTCAGTTGGTTAAGTGTCTGACTTTGGCGCAGGTCATAATCTCGTGGTCTGTGAATTCAAGCCCCGCGTGGGGCTCTGTGCTGACAGCTCAGAGCCTGGATCCTCCTTCAGATTCTGTGTCTCCCTCTCTCCATGCCCCTCCCCCACGCATGCTCTCTCTCTCTCGCACTCTCTCCCTCTCAAAAATAAAGAAAACATTTTTTTAAATGAAAAAAAAGATTCCCAAAGTCAGTCATAGATAGATTTTTCTTTTAGAGTAACTACCTATGGAAGAGGTTTGGAAATGGCAACTTTCTAACATCTCAGTGGAAATAGCAAAAATTAATCCTTTATTTAGTGAGGTCAAGTAAATGGAAAAAGGGAGCAATAAATGAAATAAATATTATGTTAGCCTGTCCTTCATCATTTCAAAATGGGAAAAATAGTAATAAAGAAACACTAAAAATCACATTGTCTATTAAAAATAATAAAATGAGGGCACCTGGGTGGTTCAGTTGGTTGAGTGTCTGACTCTTGATTTTGACTCAGTTGAGTGTCTGACTCTTGATTTTGGCTCAGGTCATATTCCCTGGGTTGTGGGATCAAGCCCTGTGTCTGGCTCCACATGGAGCATGGACCCTACTTAAGATTCCCTCTCTTTCAGGGTGCCTGGGTGGCTCAGTCTGTTAAGCCTCTGACTTCAGCTCAGGTCATGATCTCGCAGTTCATGGGTTCAAGCCCCAAGAAGGGCTCTGTGCTGATAGCTCAGAGCCTGGAGCCTGCTTTGGATTCTGTGTCTCCCTCTCTCTCTGTCCCTCCCCTGATTGTACTCTGTCTCTCTCTCAAAAAAAAAAAAAACATTAAAAAAATTTTTTTAAGATTCTCTCTTCCTCTTCCCCTCCCTTGCTTGCACTCCCTTAAAAAAACAAATATATATGTATATAACTAAAACAGAGATTAATGCCCAATTCAAAAGAAGATCCAAAAGCTCCATAATCTAAATTATGAAAACTAAAATAATAAACAGTTTTAGTTCGAATGACCAACAGAGGTAGAATAGTATAAAGATACCCAGGCCTGATTATTATTTCTCCTATTTATTGGTTGTAAAGTGTGTGACCTTGACCAAGTCACTTCCCTGCTCTGGACTGAAGATTTAACATCTATAAAATGGGAAAATAGGGAGTGTCCAGCAAAAGTCATTAGATTGTAAGGATTGCTCATCTATTAATCAATCTACCTATCAATCATCTACCTATCAATGTTTTACCCTCATGCAAAATAACACCATTTTGAAACTGATAATATCCAGCTTTTCAATTACTATCTGTAACTTCGATTGACTTCCCAGCTACTCTGCCAATTTCACTGAACTGTGACTCCTGGCCTTAAACCTACACAAGATATGTAGCCATATCTCCAACCCAATTTCTGTCATCATTTTGGTAGATTTCAAACACCAGGGGGACAAGATTAGAAATCTCACAGCTCTATGACCTCCTCATCCCCAACAACCTTCCCTGCTACACCATGGAGCCACAACCTGAGCTCTGCCATCATGCCAAAATACTGCTACAGTGCCTCCCTCACTCCCTGAATTCTGCCCTTCCAGTGCTCTCACACGCTCATACTACACGTGCTCCTTGAGACCTCATTATAAATTCTGGGTGCTTTTCCTCTCATATTCTTTAGGCTTATAATTCACTCCTAGTCTAAGTTGCCTATCTGCCACCTAGACAATTATATGAATTAATCACTTAATGCCTAGCCACCATGTTGTCTCAAGACATCCATCCTCAACTCCTCAACTGCAGAACAGCCTTCTCCACTCCTGCAAAGAAGGGACTGCAACACTGTTACAAACTAAGAGTGAATGCCATTGGAAAGATCCATCGGCCATTTCACCTGGTTCTCAACATCACTCATCAGCTCTTTCAGTATCCAGAGTAAGACCCTACACCTGTGTTTCTGATTCACAGCTCCTGGGACTAGACCATCCTTTCATTGGTTCTTGTTTCTTTCTCATTTTAACACTTCTCTTCACGGGGTACTCCCCTCAATCATTAATCATGCTTCAATCTCCACTCAGAATGTATCTCTTCTTAACATCCTTCAATTAAACTTTACTAATTTCCAGAGGGGAAACTCCAAACCCCTTCTTATTTCTTGCCTCTCCAGGCATTATACATTACACATACATAACACTGAACTCCTTATACTTCCTAAACACATAATTGAGCTATTGTTTGCAGCTTTAACTCTTCCATTATTGCCACCAATTGATTTTACTGATAATCATGGCAAAAATCACTGTACTGGTCTGCCTTTTTGATTAGGGGACAGAGGACCTCATCTCTTAGCCACTTTTCAGCGGTAGCTCAGATTAAATTTAAGTCTAAAAATCATCATTGCTCTAAAAGTTATTCAAAGGAGAATTATATAACTTAAAAACAGAATAACTCTTCCTTTAAAAATATTATATACTAAGTAAAGACTTATCTCAGTTGAACATTTAATATAAACACATCATTCATATAGAATGCAACTTGCAGCTTTAATTACAATAAGTGGTATTAGGACTCCTCTTTTTCTTGTTTATTTTAATTATGGGTCCTGGTCTTAACTTTAGACACTTCATGGTCTCCTTGTAACCGAAGTAGTAAACATACATTTACCTTGACAGTGCCTAACATTTATTTTAAGAGCTAATACTTACTGAGCAATATCCTGGGCCAGACACTGTTCTTAACACTTTACAGGTATGAGTTAATTTAACCATCACAGCAATCCTAGGAAGGAGGTTCTATATGATCCGCAATTTACAGAAGACAAGACTGAGGCACAGAAAAGTAACTTGCCCAAATTCACAGTACTATTAAGTGGTATCAGTAGGATGGGAACAGACAGTGTGATTCTAGAGCCTGCACTCTTAACCACTACATAAAACTACCTCTCTAAGAAACTTCCAATTACATAGTTTAAAAGAAAAAAAAGGATTCCTTTCAAAATTTCCAAATCACTTTACCTTTATATTATCTTCATAATACACCAGAGTAAGGTACATGGTTGTTACAAGAAATTTTAACAAATGAATTTGAAATGTCCATCAAACTAGCAAGATAACTCTAGCAAAAAGTGATTTTTGATTTTTGAAGATGATACTGACGTTGCCCTAATAAATTCCAAATGATGACTAGAAATGTACGTTTAAACATTCTTTAAGTGCACCCAGTATTCTAAGGAAGGACTGGACATAATACACAGAAATTTGCACATATGGTCCTAATATACTTTAAAATCTAGACAGCATTTAACTTGCACTCATACACTGAAAGGTAAGAAAGCCACACTCTACTCCTAGTCTACTCATCCTTGCTTGTGAAATACAGTGCACTTGCTTCCTTCCATACCAGCAATTTTGTCAAATGAGTGGTCATCTTCTTTTATTCTAGTAGTAAAGCTGAGAGATAAAACTGAAAGAAGTGTTAAAGATGCCCTCAACTCCTTGTTTTTGTGGGTCTCAAAAATGTTTCATTTCATATACAAAGCATCACCTTTTGTGCTTAGTGGTAAGTTAGGAACTCATGGCTACAGGAATGGAGAACTGGGAATTTAAAATATCTACCTCACATATTTAAAAAGACTAATTTTGAGCTACCTGTAACTATAAAGGAATAGTACACACCTTAGAGTCAATGCAAGTATTAAGTGAGTTAATAAACGTCCAGCATTTGGAACAAAATCTGATACAGAATAAGCACTCAATAAATGTTTGATGTTTAAAAGAAAATAGAAAAGATGAAAGGAAAGAAGGAGAAAGGGGAAGGAAGCAAGAGAGGAAGAAAATATGATTAAAGTTACATTTCCTTATAAATAATTTTTTGCTTTTTGCTTGTTCCATATTCTAACACCTGGTGGGTATTCTACCTATATTTAGCAATTACATTAGTGGCAGTGATGACTACAGAATTCCCATACGGTCTTATGTGGAAGGAATTCTAGCTTCTTGGTATAAAGTAATCCATGTGATTCAATTACCAAAGCTAGTCCAAAATCAAGTATAATATCTGGGTAGGCTAACCCATAATAGGATTGAAGAAAAATTGTGTTTTTGAAGATAGAATCCAAACAAATACATTTTTAAAAATAATTTTTTAATGTTTATTTATTTTTGAGAGAGTGCAAGTGGGGAGGAGCAGAGAGAGGGAGACACAGAATCCAAAAGCGGGCTCCAGGCTCTGAGCTGTCAGCACAGAGCCCAGTGACGGGCTTGAACTCATGAGCTGCGAGATCATGACCTGAGCTGCAGCTGGACACTTAACTGAGCCACCCAAGTGTCCCCAGACAAATGCATTTTTGAAACACAGTAATGAGTATGTGGCCAATATTTTCACTTGAATGTCAAGTAATTTTGTAATGTTTTTAATGTTATTTATTTTTGAGAGAGAGAGAGAGAGAGAAAATGCACACAGTAGGGGAGGAGCAGACACAGAGAGAGAGGAAGACACAGAATCTAAAGCTGGCTCCAGGCTCTGAGCTACAGAGCCCAACATGGGCTTGAAACTACAAACCTGAGATCATGACCTGAGCTAAAGTTGGACGCTTAACCCACTGAGCCACCAAGGTGCCCCATCAAGTAATTTAAATTCTGACAAACAGCCAAAAATGACATTTATCAGGCTGTTTTGAACACTCATCTATTATGTTTTTGACAGTGGTACAGGAAGGAGACATTTTTTGGACATTGGCTAAACATGATCATCAATTTCAAAAATCAGTGCTATAGCCAACATATCATCTATTCACAAAAAACAAGATGTGAGGACTGCCAGAGCAGGTGGAAAGAGGAAGCAATACCTACATATAAATTCCCCCTGAACTGAACAACCACCGTAATGACTCTAAGAAAATCAATTAAAAGTAATACCTGGAAGCTGAAAAAGTAAGCCTTAAGAAAACTTCAGTGAAACAAATCTACCAATATACAAATAGGATAATATATCATAACCAAGCAGGATTTAGATTCAGAATGCAATGTTGGTTTAAAAATTCAAAAACTAATCAGTGGAATTCACCATACTAACAGGGTTTTAAAGACGGGCGTGTCAATAAACATAGAAAGAAGATTTGACAAGCACCTATTCATTATTTAAAAAAAAAATCCTCAGCAAACTAGAAACTTATCAGCAATTTCTTAAACTGATAAGGAACATTTACAAAAACCTACAGGTAAACTCATAATCAATGATGACTGAGTGCTTTCCCCCTGATACCAAGAAAAAACATTTACTTTCGCCACTGCTATTCAACAACTGGAGGTCCCAGCTGGTAAAATAAGGCAAGAAAATATAGGTTAGGAAGGAAGATAAAAATTGACTTTTTTCATAAACAATTATCAAGAATATAGAAAATCCTATGGAATCTACCATAAAAGCTATAAGAACTATTAATTAATTTTAGCAAGCTGACAGAAAAAAGATCTATATACAAAAACAAGTCCATTGCATTTTTAAATACTAGAAGCAAACAACTGTAAAATAAAATTTAGAAAACTATATCCTTGACAATAGCACCAAAAATATAAAATCCTTTGGCAGGAATTTAACGAAATTTATATAAGACCGACATACTGAAAAGAGCAAAACATTGCTGACAGAGATCAAAGACCAAAACAAATAGAAAGACATTGCAGGCTGATGGACTGAAAGATGATATTGTCAAAATATCACTTCTCCCCAATATTATCTATAAATCTACAAATTTTGACTCCTGGTCAAAATTTCAGGAGACTCTTTTGTAAAAATTATTGAATTCTAAAATTTATATGAAAATGCTAAGGATACAGAATAGTGAAAGCAATTTTGAAAAAAGAACAAAGTTGGGGGACTCACAATACCTGATGTCAAATTAACATAAAGTGAATCTATATATATGTATGTATTATAAAGCTAAGTAATTAAATAATGACAAATGTATCAACTGAACAGAATAGAGAGGTTTGAAACTGACCTACATTTATCAACTGAATTTCCACAAAAGTACCAAAGTATTTTAATAAGGAAAGGATGGACGGATATATGCAAAAAATTAACCCTGTTATCTCATACCAAATGCAAACATTAACTCAAAATGGATCATGACCTAATTGTAACAGTGAAAACTATAAAAGTTCCCAAAGAAAACAATGGAGAAACTAATTGTGACCCTGAGTTAAGGAAAGATCTCTTAGATATAATTCAAAGAGCATGAGTCATAAAAGAAAAGTTTCATTAAGCTGAACAACATCAAAATTAAAAACCTTTCATCTTCAGCAGACATTGTTAGAACAAGACAAATCATAGACTAAGAAAAAATATTTGCAAAACACGTATCTAATAAAAGGTTTATACTCAGAATATGTGAAGTAATTTCTCAATTCAATACTAAGACAAACACCTAATACGTAAATGGACAAAACATTAGAACAGACACTTCATCAAAGAATATATACAAGGATCACATGAAAAGATGCACAACTTAATTAGTCACTAGGGAAATGTAAGTTAACACCACAAATGAGGGACAACCACATAGACTGAGGAAGTAAAATGTAATCCACTGTAGGTCAGAATGTGGCACAAATGTACATAAAGTGCTTTTGGGAAAGCAACCTCTGAGAGCCAATTTGCAAAACAGTTTGGTGGACTCATCACAATTTAGTTTCTTCCACTCATCAAAAGACACTGATAAGGAAATGAAAAGACAAGCGACAGACTGGGAGAAATATGCTAAAGACATACTATATCTGACAAAGTACTCAGTCCAGATTAAATAAAGAATTTCTACAAATCAATAATGAAAAGACAAATAGCCTAATAAAAATGGATTGAAAGCTAACATAGTGAGGAGTAAGTGAAAGATGGAAGAGGGACCCCTTGGGAGCAGTGGAAATGTTCTATGTCTTGGCCGGCACGATGGTTACCTAAGTGTGTAAGCTTACTAAAAGTTCAATTTAAACACATAAAATCTGTGGCTCTCACTATATACAAATTTCACCTCAATTTTAACAAACTAAAATTAATACATTCAAGTTATGCATTTATTTATTCTTTTTAAATAAGCCTATAATAATCTTTATTTCATACTATTTCCACACTGGTATAGAAATAGTAAATTAAAAAGTACCATAGTGGTATAAAGTATTATTAGTATTACCTCAATAAATACCTCTTACACGTCCTTAAACCACCTCTTGTGAGTTTCAGGG
Organism: Hyaena hyaena; assembly: GCF_003009895.1. Taxonomy (NCBI): domain Eukaryota; kingdom Metazoa; phylum Chordata; class Mammalia; order Carnivora; family Hyaenidae; genus Hyaena; species Hyaena hyaena. The sequence continues at coordinate 1,888,164 of NW_024080810.1, forward strand.
GTTCTCTCTTGTTTCTAGTGATCTAAGGTTTGATGTAAAAGTTCAGTGTTTACCCTATCCATGTCCTTTGTTTTACATTTACATTTAAATAAAACCCTCTATTAGTCTCTCTTTTAGTCTCTCCTCATTGCAAGTTCTCTCAATTCTTTAATAAAATTAGGTATCCTTTTCCACACTGTTCACTAATTATTACATTGATACATGATACCTTAGAGATGAATGGCCCTCAGCACAATATTTTCAAAATCCTTCCCAATAAGGGTCAGCTATGTATTTACCAACTTCTGTGGTTATAAGAGCACACTGGGGGAGTGCCTGGGTGGCTCAGTTGGTTAAGCGTCTGGCTTCGGCTCAGGTGATGATCTCGCAGTTCGTGTGTTAGAGCCCCACGTCAGGCTCTGTGCTGACAGCCAGCTCAGAGCCTGGACCCTGTTTCAGATTCCATGTCTCCTTCTCTCTCTGACCCTCCGCTGCTCACACTGTCTCTCTCTCTCTCTCTCAGAAATAAATAAAAAACATTAAAAAAAAATTTTTTTTAAAAAGAGCACACTGGGCTAATGTCTTTAGGAATTTCCTAAATATTCTTTTTTTAATGTTTATCATTTATTTTTGAGAGAGAGACAGAGACAGAGAATGAGTGGGGGAGGGAGAGAGAGAAAGGGAGACACAGAATCTGAAGCATGCTCCAGGCTCCAAGCTATCAGCACAGAGCCCAACTTGACTATCAGTACCTTGACTAATTTCCTGATTCCAGACCACCTAACATACTTCTGACCACAAATTACCAAAGACTGCCTGCCTCTGAACTGACTGCCACTTTGACACTTTTCAGAGATCATCAGCACCTGAGTTCCTTGACCGTTGCTCCAATACCAGAAGAGACCCTATGCAATGTCCTCCACAGCCCAGTGGCACAAGTCCTTCAAACTCTGTCAGGTTATGGCATCAATAACTCACAGGAATCTTGGAAGAATAAAATCTGGCTTCCATCTTTTAAAAAGTCTTAGCTCATATACTTTTAATGAAGCCCATAGAATTTTAATCCAATGTGATGAGTAAAAATAGATCATAGTCCGTTAAAATAAATGACAATAATGAGAAAAGAAGGGGGAGTCAGACAAAAATCAAGAGTCAGAGAGATGGGCAGCGGAAGGAACAAAGAGACAATGGGGCAGAGAAACACAAAGATGAGAGAGACAGAGATGAAGAACGAAATAGGGAACCAAAAAATGAAGAGTTGACCGACACAGACAGAGAAAGAAATAGAGAAATGAGGAAGCGATAAGGAGATAAAAGAGACTGGACAGAGACAGAAGGAGTGAGAAGAGGCACAGACGCCAAGGATCCTAAGACAGAGAAAGGAAGAGAGGAGCTGGCCCACTTTTCTGTCTCCCTTCCCAATCATCTATCCATTATGAAGAAAAAAAAAAGGACCAAAAACAAAAAAATCATGGAAGCTCCAAATGGAACTGGAATGAGTGACCTGAGGCTTCTATTTCAATGAGCTCAGGGACAAAGGATGGCAGTTGTAGACATACAAAAACAGCCAGCACCTCTCCAGCACCTTGTCTGTTCCTACATTCTTTCTCAAGCCGGCTTGAGAATTATCCACACTGTACAGAAGAAATGTAATGTGATGTAATGTAATGGCTTCTGAACCAGAGGAAGGAACCTGGCCAGCTCTATGCCTTCCCTTCTCCCCTCAAGCCCTAACGACTCTTCCTCCTTTTCCTTGTTCAGATACTCTCGACCCTAATACCCCTATCTTTCAAGTCCCACCGCACCCACCCCCTCCTTTGTCAGGGGCAGAGTCTCATCCACCTCTGTCATTTGTGCAGACAGTACAGGGCCTGCTACATGAAAGTCATCAGTAAGTCCATTAAATGAATTTACTCTGATTCTAGGCATATAAGTATGTACACACATTATACACATACATATATTACACATGTATTTACTACGTATATTTATGAACAGAGTTTGTTCATAGTACTAGACAGAAGTGTTCTAGTAACTTCTCTGCAGATCCATTTTCCCCAGTGTTCTCAACCACACTGATGTCGTCATCATCCAAACTATTCACCCAGCGCAAACTCTCTCATGTAATCAGTAAAGCCTATTGATTTTATCTGCTAAATGTCTCCTAATTCATCCGTCATGTCATGTGGCCACATGCCAAAAGAAAAGACAAACCCTTTGGAATGGTCTCCCTAAATTTTTCCAAACAAGTCACATTCTTCATGAGATACCTTCAAGAGAAATCCGTAAGAAAATAACTCCCCATTTCCTTCACAAGTAACATCAAATTTTCTTTTTTTATTCTTTTTTTAAGTTTATTTATTTCGAGAGAGACAGAGACAGTGCAAGTGGGGGATAGGCAGAGAGAGAGGGAGCCAGAGGATCCCAAGCAGGTTCCTCGCTGCCAGCACAGAGCCCAATGTGGGGCTTGAACTCACAAAACTGTGAGATCATGACCAGAGCCGAAACCAACAGTCAGACGCTTAACGGACTTCGCCCCCAGGCACCTCAACATCAAATTTTCTGTTCTGATACTGAGAAATTTCCCAATTATACCCAATCCACCACCTCAATCATTTCCCACCATTCTCCCTCATCTCTAACCACATCAAGGTTCTCATCATTCCCTAAACCCTTGTTTCCCCCTCTATCAGGTCTCTTTCCACGGACATTTTCATTTACTTCTCACCCTCCTTTCACCCCACTTCTCCACATTGGCATCTTTGAAAATTCAGCTCAAATTGTGTCTTGTTCCTCAATCTGATAATCATCCCTAGGAAGAGTTAGTTTTTCATCTCTAGGAACACACATGAAATGTATATTTATTACAGCTCATATTACAAAATATATGTAATTATTTAAGTATCTTTCTGTTCCATTTGTCTAGGGGTTACACAGATACCAACAAAGTCTTATTGACTTCTGTCAAAATCCCAGGGCTTATCATTGAACTTGTGTGCAGTAGGGACCCAATAAATATATGAAGACTTAATAAACATACCTTTCTGTGCTTTAATTAATTGCTTTCCAATTTCTAGAGTCACATAGGCAGTACCATTTAGAACTATGTCAGTTATGGTCTTCCAAGCATTAGGAGAGAGTCTTTCACTGGGAGAAATAAAATTACCTGCTGCGTTGTTTATCACAATCTAATAAAGCAATAGACAAGTTATAGAAATTTTTAGATAAGGAAGAACATTTTCCCTCAAGAGTTTTTACTTCTGAAACTTATTAATCCAAATAATACCATTAAGCTAAAGTTGATAGACTGCTATGAAATAATACCACAAGATTTGGTTCAGTTTTACTTTTTTTTGAGTCTGTAACAATTTCCTGTGTTATCTACCACATTTCAGAATCCTCTATCTCAAAATTAGGGTAAAATCTATCATTAAGAAAACAAATACAGATTAAGGATATCTATCACTTATCTATTTCAAGGAATCTCAAAATGTCTTTTAACTTCTGGTGACATTCTGGCTTACTTTACCCAATGAAACTCTTGCTTGATAACACGTTTCTTCACTATTACTAAAGATTCTACCTAGCTCTATTAGTAGATTCAATATTACTGATCTGTTTGAAAATATCTTTAACTTAGAAGAGTGCTCTCTCTGAGACTAGTGAAGGAAATCACTTCTTTCCCATATTGGAACCAAACAACAACAAAATACTCATGCCCAACTCAGGTCTTAAAAGGAAAAATCTGGAGTATCTTATTGATTTCTTTACTTGTATTATTCTCCTCTACTGACAGAGATAATCAAAAGCTATTAGGAAAAGCAAAGAGCATGAATCATTTAAACTATTGTGCTGCTGGATAATTGCTCTAATTTCATAATCTTATTAAATAAAGTGAAATCAAGTTTGTTCTGTACAACTGTAAATGCATTTTTTAAGTATTTCTGAAAGGAAATGGTGTAGCAGTTCACCTAATCTGTTACCTGCTCTGAGCAGAGCTGGCTCTTCCCTGAGGATAGAAAATAGATGCTTCTCAGAAACACAGCACTTGCTCACATACATATTTTACTTCCTTAGTGCATCCTTAGTACTCTGCTGGGTGTTATCAACATCAAACACCTTCTGCTTCGGCCTCATCAGCACTGCACTTACGTCAGGATGTCCTGCGACTTTGATCAGTTCTGACACGGTGTTTTGCACCATTTCAGGATCCCTCACATCACACGGAATTGCGTGAACCTGACAAATAACGAAAAAGGAATCTGACATTTTTTGGACATCTTAAACCAGAAGCATGAAAAAGTTACTTAGGGATGTTTTATTTCTAAATCTAAATTACATAACTCTTTAACGTACCTTATTTCCAGTCTGGGAAGAAATTTGTTCTGCTGTATCTTTCAAAACATCAATCTTTCTGGAAATAAAAACATGGTACTTTGCATGAATTCTGAAATGACTTATTTTTCTTTTTAATTACATAAATTAAAAATAAAGAGAATCTATAGCTTAAACAGATGCATTTTTGACAAAATGCAAAAGCTGTATCACTGAAATCAGTTTCAACGAATTTACTTTCTAAAAGTTAATTTAGGGGCGCCTGGGTGGCTTAGTCGGTTAAGCGTCCGACTTTCGCTTAGGTCATGATCTCGCGGTTCGTGGGTTCGAGCCCCGCGTCGGGCTCTGTGCTGACTGCCAGCTCAGAGCCTGGAGCCTGTTTCAGTCTGTGACTCCCTCTCTCTCTGACCCTCCCCTGCTCACGCTGTCTCTCTCTCTCTCTCTCTCCTAGAAATAAATAAAACATTTAAAAAAAATAAGTTAATTTAGTACAATTTTTGTATACTTAATACTCAATTATTGAATTATTTACTTTTAGACTAGTTGCTTTATATCTACTCATAGACTTAAAATTATTTCCTTAATACAAAAATACTGATTGAAATGGGACCCATGCACCCCAACAATTATAGCAGCACTATCAACAATAGCCAAATTACGGAAAGAGCCCAAATGTCCACTGACTGCTGAATGGATAAGGAAGATGTGGTACACACACACACACACACACACACACACACACACACACACACACTGGAATATTACTCTTGCCACCTGCAATGATGTGGATTGTGGGAAACAGAGCAGCACCATGAACACAGGCGCATATTTGCTCAGGCTCCAATATTTCTGAGAAAACTCGAGATTGCAGGGTTGAAAACAACCTGAGAGGACTTGACTGAAATGCCCCTGGGAATGTGGCCTGTTCTTTAGCACACAAATAAGGATGTTTTACTTAAGGGAAGCTAGCAGTAACTAGCACAGTGCGTTCACTCCCTCTTTGTTTCATTCATCCTGCCAAAAAGACTCCTATTATATCTTGTTTTTCTGCTGAGACCATCTTGCACAGTGTATATGGTGTGTATGTGCTATAGCAGTACCAGATGTACATTGTTGCCATAGTTCACTAAGCTCTTGTAGCTAATCATTGTTGATTCATATCTCTGTGAGGGTATATATGAACATGCATAATAAAGCTCTGGACCTCGGCTGTCAGCTCAGGGTCCCCTGTGCCTTGCTATACTGTCATCTCTTTTCTCAGTTCCTTTGCCACCTGAGGTCCTCGATCCTTTGAGGTTGACAAGTGGCGCCATAACTACCCATCGAGGAGTGATCGGCAAGCATTTTGAACCCTACAGAATGTGGTAAGTAGGAAATATAATAGGACAATTACATACTAAGTTTTCTGGGTTTGCTGCTTTAAGACATCATTTTTTAAAGAAATATGGAACAGGGGCACCTGGATGGCTCAGTTGGTTGAGCAACCGACTTCAGTTCAGGTCATGATCTCATGGTTCATGAGTTTTGAGTCCCACATTGGGCTCTGTTCTGACAGCTTGGAGACTGGAGCCTGCTTCAGATTCTGTGTCTCCCTCTCTCTGCCCCTCCCCCACTCACACTCTGTGTCTTTCTCTCAAAAATGAATAAACATTAAAAAATATCTTTTGAAAGAAAGAAAGAAAGAAAGAAAGAAAGAAAGAAAGAAAGAAAGAAAGAAAGATCAAACAAAAGTTACTAGTCAACATGTTGAGAAATGTTTACAGACTGTAACTGAATATAACCCTTGGTTCCCAGAAGGCTCTTTAGATTAAAAAAGACAAACAAAAAACCATGGATTAGAGTTAAAAATAATGTAATGAAGGCCATGTGGCAAGAGGAATCTATCCCCTTCGACTTTTGGCCAATTTGGGTTTTAGTGCAGGTTGTTATTAATACAACGGAGACTGGGAATAAGCCATCCCCTGCTGAAGTGGCCGAAGAAACGGCCACCTCTGTACACACTTATAAATTAGATGTTACAAAAGGCAAAAACAAAAACAAAAAAACAAATGCCTTAAAAACTTCTTTCGCTTACAGATATGATCCTTTGCTGCCTTTGCTTTTCCCCTTGTTTTTCCCACCCCTCATTCTCCTGTTCTCCTACAGGAGTTTTAGCACAAGAAGGCAGACCTCTGGAATGGGTCTTCTGGTGAAAACATCTGGCACCATAACCAGGATCTCTCCCTTATAGCTTCAATTGTTATTCAAGGACATAAAAGAGCTTTTCAGGTTTTAGGATTTGATCTGGCTTTGATTGTTTTACCACTTGTCTCGACTACTTTTAAGGATGTGTTCCCTCTCTTTGACGGGTTACAACTTGCCTTTGCAGATTATATAGGATGCAAAGGATGTCACTAACCTTCAGGGAAACTATGGGATTTTCTAAAGTGTGCCCAATGGATTATTAACCACAGTTCATGATTCTCCCATTCCTAAGGCACCCACCTATTTTATTGATGTTTCTTCTTCTGGCAAGGCTGGTATATGGGGTCCTTTTATACGCGAAACTGTACAAAGTCCATGTTTCTGCTCAACAGGTTGAATTGGCTGCTCTTTTACATCTCCTTCACGATGTCCCAGGACCCCTTAATATAGTTTGACTCAGCTTATATAGTGGGTTTGGTGGGCCCGCTGGAAACTATATTTATTTCCACTACACATTCAACTATTAACCCTTTGTTGCAGGATTTACAATTTGAAATCCAATCCTGAACACATCCTCTCTATATCACTCATATTCATTCCCATTCTAATCTCCCAGGTCCTCTAGCTTTAGGAAATCAAGCTGCTGACCATCTGACTGCACCCATTCATTTTCTTTACTTCTCAAGATGAGCATTCACACTTGCATACTAATGCTAACTGCCTTCATGTACATTAGGAATTCCTTTAAGAATTGCAAGACAGATAGTGTCTACTTGTCCTGCTTGTCAATCTTTATATTTAACTGAACATCCATCAGGAATTAACCCCCGGGGCACCACTCCTGATTGTATTTGGCAAATGGATGCTACACATTTTCCTGTTTTTGGACTCTCTTCTTACATCCACCTCACTATTGACACCTTTTTTGGTTTCTCTACATCTTCTCTACTTACAGGAGAAAAAGCAGGATATGTCATTTAATTTAATTAAGAAAGTCTTAATTTACTTTCTTGCTTCTCTGTCATGGGATTGCCCATTAGCATAAAAACTGATAATGGACCTGCTTACACAAGCAAGTGCCTACGTGAATTTTTGGCTGAATGGCAAATTCAACACGTTACTGGTATACCCTTTAATCCTCAGAGACAAGCTCTAGTCGAACGAGCTCATGCAACCCTTAAAAGGCAATTACAAAAAATTATTAAAAACAAGAAAGGAGGAATAGCCCCCCGAGATATCATGGCACAGGCATTATTTACTTTAAATTTTTTTATTTTACCTCAGGGTGAACCTTACACTCGAGCTGATACCATTTTACTCCAATAACCTCCCATACCCAAAACACTGCCATTTGGTTAAAAAATGAAGACAATCACTGGCAGCCTGGGAATCTTATTACCTGAGGCCCCAGGTATACTTATGTCATTCCAGGTGGCTCCAGTAGACCAATTTGGATACCTCTCCAAAATATCTGGCTCAGGATAAGCCATCAAACCGGAGGAGAATCCTCACCCATGTCAGGGGCTGAAGACTCAACCCCCAATTCTGGAAATGGCAGCCTTGACCCTGAAGAGACCCCAAAAAAGGAAGATGGCCTCAAGCACTCCTCCAACTTGAGAACAATTGAAGAATCTCGCAGTGTGCTGAACGAGTTTTGGAGGTGACTAAATCCAGTAAATCCCCTGAACATTTGTTTCTAGCCATGATGGCAGTTGTGACCTGTACCTTGGTGGTAGGTGAAAATCACACCTATTGGGCTTACGTGCCACATCCCCCACTATTGAGATTGGTGGAATAGACTGAGTATGGACCTACTATATTTACTAATGATTCGTCTTCCCCTGCAATGGTCATTCACTCCCCCTGTGAAACCAGAGGAGGAAGGTGCCCTCATGAATATTACTCTAGGTTATGAGGTTTTACCATTATGTTTAGGGCAAGGAAAAATTTGCCTCCCTTTAAGCCATCAAATGTGGGCATATATTCTTCCACCTTTGAAATCTGAAAGGACCCGAATGGGTTTAATGACAGCATTATCATTTAACTTTAGTGAAGTGAACAATGCTGATACCCTGGGCAAATCAGATGACCCGATATGTAATAATATCTTTTATAAGCATTATGTTTTTAAACCTATTCATTGGTCTCGATGTCAAGGCCCTCATGGTAAAATTCTCTTGTTAAACGGTTATACTATAAGATTGGGGACCTCATGGAAAGTTTCTTAATAATTGTTCTGAAGATATTAATAGCACAGTATGTGATTATTTTTCAGATGTTGCTTGGAATAGTACTGACAATGCTACTTACAAGCATCATCATCCTAGAGGGTTAATGGCGTGGCATGAAGGGGGACTAGCATCCCCTCATCCGCGGTTACAATTAAATGAAAAGCACTTTAGTCCCGAACAATGGGATTTATGGAAAGCTTCTGCAGCGCTAGAATCATTAAAATTTTATGTTGGGAACTTTTCAGGAACCTCTCAATCAGAAAGTGATTATCAATTTATATATAACACCTCAATTGCTGTCCAGGCTTGTGTCCACCTCCCTTATGTATCTGCTATTGGCAGAATTGATATTAACCTCAGTTTTAAAAGTACTGAATGTATTCATTGCTGCTTGTATACTTGTCTTAACCATACTATCCCTTTTGACCCTAAGAATGATACGATTCTCTTTCTACGGGCACGTATAGGAGTGTGGCTCCCTGTAAATCTAACCAGGAATTGGGAAGAAAACCCTGTGGAAGGCCTATTATCAAAAGTGTTAAATGGATTGGTTTCCCGAGGTCGACGTTTCATCGAGTTCTTGGTGCTGGTGATCCTGGGGCTTATTGGAATTGCCATAACTGCTGCAGTTGCAGGAGTAGCACTGCAAACTTCTTTACAAACCCATGATTTTGTAAAAACCTGGCAGGAAAAATCACATAATCTATGGCTTACACAAAATAAAGTAGATATAGACTTACAATCTAGGGTTAGTGAATTGGAACAAGCTGTGCAGTGGTTAGGAGATCAGTTAGTCGATTTACAAGAAGTGTTTCTTAAATGCAATTGGAATTCTAGTTCAGTTTGTGTAACCCCTTACCCTTTCAATGCCACTAAGCATTCCTGGGAACAAATTAAATATCACTTGCAAAATATTCAAGGAAATGTATCTTTGGATATCCAGGCTCTTCAACAAGAGATATTTGATGCATTTAAGGATTCTATCCCTGAAACTCAATATGGGCAACTGGCCTCTGATATAGTCCATGCATTAGAAGGGCTGGATCCTCACAGATGGTTGCAAAACATTATCCATGGCCTTGGTGGCTCCTTTTTTGCTATTCTAAGATGCTGCCTTATTTTCCTCACAGGATTCTGCATCCACAAAAGGGGAGTGAATGCACAGAGTAATCATAAAGTGCTTACTGCAGCTAAGGCTTTGAAAAAAGAAAGGGGGAGCTATGGGAAACAGAGCAGCACCATGAACACAGGCGCATGTTTGCTCAGGCTCCAAGATCTCTGAGAAAACTCAAGATTGCAGGGTTGAAAACAACCCAAAGGGATTTGACTGAATTGCCTCTGAGAATGTGACCTGTTCTCTAGCACACAGATAAGGGTGTTTTACTTAAGGGAAGCCAGCAGTAAATAGCACAGTGTGATCACTCCCCTCTTTGTGTTTTATCCTGCCAAAAAGATCACTATCACATCTTCTTTTTCTGCTGAGACCATCTTGCACAGTGTATGGTGTATACGGTGTGTAGTGTACGGTGTGCACATGCTATAGCAGTACCAGATGTACATCGTTGCCATACTTCACTAAGCTCTTGCAGCTAATCATTATTGATTCATATCTCTGTGAGGGTATATATGAAGATGCATAATAAAGCTCTGGACCTGGGCTGTCAGCTCGGGGTCCCCTGTGCCTCGCTATACTATCATCTCTTTTCTCAGTTCCTTTGCTGCCTCAGGTCCCTGATGCTTTGAGGTCGGCAGTGGATGTTGCTAGAGAATATTATGCTAAGTGAAATAAGTGAGTCAGAAAGACAAATACCCCAATGGTATTGCTCATGTGTGGAATTTAAAAAACAAAACAGATGAACATAGAGAATGGAAAAAAAAAAAAAAGAGAGAGAGAGGAAGCAAACCATAAAAAACTCTTAATAGAGAACCAACTGAGAGGGTTGCTGGAGGGGAGGTAGGTGGGGGGATGGGCTAAGTGATGGGCATTAAGGAGGGCACTTGTTGTGATGAGCACTGGGTGTTATACGTAAGTGATGAATCACTACACTCTGCTCTTGAAACCAATATTACACTATATGTTAACTTACTAAAATTTAAATAAAAACTTGTAACATGAAAAAAATTAAATAAATTTTCTTAATTACAATAATTTCTGTTCCCTTGCCCAAGCCTGCTTTAGAAAGAAAATACATTCATGATAGAATGTAAGCTTATATTACACTACATAAATTCTGTTATGTATAAAATTTATGTTAGATTTTAGACCAAATTTATGGATATAAAAGCACTGTATGCATTCAGTTTCATACTCTTGAAAGAAACATGAAAAATAAACCATAAGCATAAATTATGTAGTGTTATAAATAAGATTGTAATACTTGTAAAAATGTTACAATATAAGAAATGTTCTGGCCAATTTGCATTAAAGGAAATATCTGAAATAAATTCCTTCAGCCCTTTGTAAATTATATTGTGACTTGTCATTTAGATTATTATTCAATCTATCTAAAAAATTTACATTATTCAAAATAGGAGGAAGGTGTAGATTTCTTGACCAGTCTTAAAGTTCTACACTTACATAGGCATAGGGCCCTAAAAATAGTTATATAGTTACAGGGCCTAAATAAGGAATTCCATTTACATGGCCTTATCCTTGCCGCATTTATCATAAGAGATAGCTTGAAATATCTGCCCATCTTATAGAAAATGGAAGACTATATCCATTACCCTAGTATAAGGCTAACTATCCTTTGAAGCAGTAACTATAATCACTCTCACTGAAAAAAAAAAAAAAAGCAGCCTAAATACAGTACTTTTTAACTTAAGCTTCACATACAGAAAAAAAAAAAATCTATCACTGAATTTAGGAAACATACACATCATCAGTTCCATACTCACTCATTACTGATCTTCCTCGACTTAAAGATGGGGTTACATCCAACAAACCCAACATAAATTCAAAACACCATAAGTTGAAAATACATTTAATACACCTAACCTACTGAATACCATAGCTTAACCTAGCCTAACTTACACACATTAGCCTACAGTTAGGTAAAATCATCTAACACAATGCCTGTTTTATCATAAAGTGTTGAATATCTTACAGAAACTTATTGAATACTGCACTGAAAGTGAAAAACGGAAGGGTTGTATTGGGTACAAAACGGTCAGAAGTGTATCGGTTATTTACCCTCACGACTGGGTGGCTGACTGAGAGCTACAATTCACTGCCAGCATCATCAAAGAATATCTTGCCACATGTTATTAGCCTGGGAAACGTTCCAAATCCAAAATTTTAAGTACAGATCCTACTGAATGTGTACTGCTTTCACACCACTGTAAAGTCGAAAAATTCTAAACTGAACCAGTGCAAATCAGGGTCCCATCTGTATTTCTATCATTACAAGTATAACTGATCTCTCCAAGGACATTTATTTATATAATCTAAAGGATATTTCACAGAAAATGATAACAAAAATCAAAAAACTCTGGCATATACTGTTTTCAATACTACGGCACAGAAATGTTTTATATAGACTCTTGGCAGGCAACTCGCTGAGCGTGACTTACCGGCTGGCTATCACACACTGAGCACCTAGGCTGGACAGAAGCGTTGTCATTCCTTTACCAAGGCCAGTACCTCCCCCGGTAATAAACGCCACTTTTCCTTGAAAACTATTAGGTGGTAGCATCGGTTTTTGAAGGGGTGGGAAGAATTTAGACTGAAAAGCTTCAATGTTTTGATACAATATTTTTGTTCCATAACTGAAAAACTGAAAGGGAAAAAAGATTAATTGAAATTTTCACACATACATTTCCACAACAGATGAAGTTCAAACAACTTAACACTCAAGTTTACTATTAATCAAATTCTTGGATTAACAAACTCACTGTAAACATATTGGTATTGTATGTAATCAATTATTACTTTTTTTCCCACTGGAATGTTAAGTAACACAGTGGAATGGTTAAAAGCAGGGACTCTGGAGAAAGACTACATAGGACAGAATTTTCTCCCTAGTTGTATAAACTTCAACAAGTGAGTTAACCTCCGTGTGCCTTAGCTTCTTCTATAAATGAAGAGAAGAACCTTAATCTTGGGACATTGTAAGTATTACATGAATTAACGTAAGTAATATGTTAATAGCTAGAACATTGTTTAGCATATACTAAGTGCTCTATAAATGCTAGGATTATTATTTACAAGGGTTTTGCTTAAATTTAACTGTAAAAAGAACTGACATAAAGCATATTCATCTTTCAATAAGAATAACTTGGATAAAAATCACATTCCATCTTTGAATCACTGAAGAAAATGATTAGCAGTCCTTGTAAGTTCATTAAATCAAATGCCTCTTCCCATGTTATCTTCTGGATATTAAATTTAGAACAGATAACTATTTGTTATATTTAAAATAGGGAAAAATAAGAACATTTTACACTAAAAATATTTGTATTGCCCTATCTTAGGTCTTACAACTTACATTCTCACATTACTTGTGAAAATCACTGCATTTTCTCACATTTAATTATAAAAACAAACTTTAAGTGTTGAACATAATAACAAACAATAAAGAGCCAATTTCATTAAGTGCTTATCATGTGTCAGGATTCGATATCTTCACCACCCCGTGAAATAGGTATTATTTTAACCTCACTGTACAGGAGGGGCCCAGATAAGTTAAATATATTGCCCAAGTCACAGAACCAAGATTCAAATGTGGTCTGACAGGCTCCAAAGCCCTCCCTCACCATTACCCAGTATATTTCCTCTCCCTACTCTCTGAACTCCTATAGAGCTTAATGATCACACCAAAAAGGCATGAGATAGTCCCCCATCAGGTCATGGTTGCAAGATTAAAGCTCCACAATGTATCATCTCCTGCTAGGCTATTCCTGTATGCTAAGTGAGTTGCAATCAGTTGGTCTGGGATATCTAGAAATTTCTCCTAAGGAAATAATTGGAAATGTGGTCAATGAGTTAGGATAAGGCTGTTTATCAACTAGAAATTACACAAGAAAATGCTTGATATGATGTTAAGAGAAAAAAGAAGTATACAATATGTTAACTGTAAATAAAAATATATGCTTGGGAAAAAGACTAACAAAATAATAGTAAGCAGTAGATTCAATATTAATCATGTGCCAACGTCCACTAAAGACTTCAAATGTGTTAACAGCCCTATAAGGTAAATTCTACTGTTATCCTCAATTTACAGATGAAAAAGCTGAAACACAGGAAGGTCAAGTAACTAACTTTTAAAGACAAATAATAAGTAGAAAAGACTTTACTCAAACCCAAGATGTGTGATTTCAGAGTCCATCCATATCTTCCTTACACAATTACTATCTCTACGTGATAAGATTATATATGATTATTCTTGGTTTTTGTTGGGTTTGTTTTTAGTATTTTTGTCTTTTCAATAAGTATGATTTGCTTTTATAATCAGGAAAAACATGCTACTGAAACACAAAATTTGAAAATATGTATAAAATAATTGGTGAAGATAAATTTATAAATCTGATTATGCTCCATGCTGGTCATTGTATATCCTTTAGCTTCATGTTGACAAAGTGCTTTCTTTTTGTATCCTTTTGCCAGAGCATAATAATCCAAGCAACCTACAATAATCCGTCTCTACATAAATGGCAGTTTTACCTAAGGCTGCCACTGCCTCCAGGAATATTACATTAAGATGATGGAATAGGAAATTTGCACAAGTAGGCTGGGGAGTTTGTCATTACTCACAGATAATGAAAAAACTGTGTTTTAATTTTCCAAAGGCTCTGAAATGAATTTTTTATTTATTTGGTGTTGATTTGTATAGGAAATCTGATGTGGTGCTTTACAAAAGATAAATTATGCAAAATATTTGCATATAACCATTCTTTTACTTATCTTACAACATTTTCTCAACTTCTGCCAAATGGTAGAAGAATACTGAGGTAAAAATAATCAGTTTGATTAACAGTCCCTAATAAGTGTCTATAACATATCAGGTTACTACTTAACACAAGGCTTACCTGCTGTATTTTATTTGATTAATCAACACTGATCTTTCCCACCAGACCAAAAGTGAAGAAATTGATATGCTATTTTAACTCACATTACCTTCTGATAATACATAGCATATACGCTGAATATTAAATTCAAGCCATCTATGTGCCTACAAACAAGCTGTTCATTTCAATACTAAGACACATTGAGATGAACAGATCTCACAGAATCATGTTGTATTTAGTCTCCTATTTCTACAAGAAAGGATTCTGAGTAATCTGAAACAGCATTTTGGTCATTTTTAAAAATATTTTTTAATATTTATTTATTTTTTGAGAGAGAGACAGGGTGTGAGTGGGAGAGGCTCAGAATCTGAAGCAGGCTCCAGGCTCTGAGCTGTCAGCACAGAGCCTGACGTGGGGCTCGAACTCACGAACTGTGAGATCAAGACCTGAGCCCAAGTCAGAAGCTTAACTGACTGAGCCACTCAGGCACCCTTGACCATTTCTTTTTGAGTCATAAAAAGTAGATACAAAATAGACTTTTAAGTTTTCAAATCTTGCTCTGTGCTTTTTCTATAAATAAGTTATTTTTGAAATAGAAATAATACCTTTCATATCAAGACTGAGTTCTCTGGATATCTTTAAAAACCAAATTCTTACAACCCTCTCACATCTTCCATTTTGGCAAAAAAAAAATTTACTTTTTAGAATTAGAAGTTCTGGGGCACCTGGGTGGCTCAGTCAGCTAAGCGTCCGACTTCAGCTCAGGTCATCTCGCAGTTAGTGGGTTCGATCCCCGTGTCAGGCTCTGTGCTGACAGCCAGTTTAGAGCCTGGGGCCTGCTTCACATTCTGTATCTCCCTCTCTCTCTGACCCTCCCCTGCTCACACTGCCCTCTCTCTCTCTTTCATAGATAAATAAAACATTAAAAAAAATAAACAAATAAATAAAAAAGAATTAGAAGTTCTACAATCTCAAAAAACAAATCAGTTATTATCTGCCTCTATACTCACAACTCTCCCACATCATATAAACAATATCTATGTCCCTCATGTGGTCCTAAATGATAGCATCTAAACTCTGGAAAAGTGATTTTACTTCTAATTCTCAGAATGGCAATTCTTTAAGAGTCTTGACTGTCTCCTCCCCAGAGGATGTGGACTGTATAGCAGCGAGATTTAGTCTTAAATTCCCTATGTATTTTGACTAGTCTCAACTGTCTAGAATAAACACCTACAACATAGGTGGATTGGTGATCCTAGATCAGATATTTTATTAGGCCTGCCCAATGTTTTAAAAAATTTTTTCTAAGTTTATTTACTTTTTTTTAATGTTTTATTTATTTCTGAGAGAGAGACAGCATGAGCAGGGGAGGGTCAGAGAGAGAGGGAGACACACAATCTGAAACAGGCTCCAGGCTCTGAGCTAGCTGTCAGCACAGAGCCCGACGCGGGGCTCGAACCCACAAACCTTGAGATCATGACCTGAGCCGAAGTCGGAAGCTTAACCGACTGAGCCACCCAGGCGCCCCTATGTTTATTTACTTTTTAAGAGAGAGACAGAGTGAATGTGAGTGCGAGAGGGGCAGGGAGAGGGAGACACAGAATCCAAAGCAGGCTCCAGTCTCTGAGCTGTTGGCACAGAGCCCTACGTGGGGCTTGAACTCAAGAACTGTGAGATCATGACCTGAGCTGAAGTCAGATGCTAAACCGATTGAGGACCCAGGTGTCCCCCAATGTTTTAAAATTTTTGAGCCAGTATTTAGATACTGAATGAATTCAGATAAAAATCAGAAGCTCTACCAACAGTGAGGTCCAGTTTCCAATAAGGCTGAGTTAAGACCACTTGAGACAAGGCCTGAGCTCTGCCCAATCCCTGCTCACACAAAGTAAACCCTTTCCAGTTGTGCAACAACTGTCATTTATAGGGCCTGCCAGAACTTGAGGCACCTGAGTGCATGATTCCTAGTCTAAATAAAACCCAAGAAACTAATACAAAATAGAAAGAGGAAACATGTTTTTTCTTTTTTCTTTGTTCTTTTTTGAACCAAAGAGAAGTTTCTGAAGTTTCATATAAAACAATCTTCTGTAAAAGTTAATTGTTTAATGTCTTAGGTACACTGTTAAGAAAATCCAGTTCCTGGGGCTCCTGGGTGGCTCAGACGTTAAGCAGCCAACCCCGGCTCAGGTCATGATTTCACGGTTTGTGGGTTCAAGCCCCGTGTTAGGCTCTGTGCTGACAGCCAGCTCAGAGCCTGGAGCCTGTTTCAGACTCCGTGTCTCCCTCTCTCTCTCTGATCCTCCCCTGCTTGTGCTGTCACTGTCTCTGTGTCTCTCTCTCTCTCTCTCAGAAATAAATAAAAACATTAAAAAAAATTTTTTTAATAAAAAGAAAATTAAAAAAAAAGAAAATCCAGTTCCAAATCTGTAAAAATCCTATAATAACAGACCCCCACACAGAAGTTTTGGGGCTAAAGAAGGTCATATTTAAATACCTCTTAGCTTAGTTATCTCACTATCATTGTCACCATTACTAATCTACAGGGCCCCCTGCATTAAAATCCCATACCTCAAAAGCACAGATGTTCTCTAGAGTTGAAAATACAAAAATTAAATTCTTTACTGTACCATTCAAGTTGGACAATATGGCCTCAACCTACCTTCCTAGCCCTACTTCTTATTAGTTCCACCACTCAGAGGTTAATTCTATGCTCACCAACCACTCAGCATTCCTGAAACTTGCCAAGAACTTTCACCTTCTAATCTTTGCTCCTGATTTCTCACTTACCTAAACTACGCACTTCTTTCTTAATCAGCCTTCAAAACCAAGCCAAAGTGTCAAAAACTGCTGACACTTTTAAACACGTGTGTCTATTAAAAATGGGCCAAATGAGTCTCTCCCTCCATCAGGATCTTAGTCTTCCACACCAGACTGTGAGCACCGAGAAAGAAAGAACAGTCTCCATTCATTACTATAATAGGGTGTCTTTTTTTTTTTTTAAGGAATAATTTTTTTAAGTTTATTTATTTAATTGAAAGAGAGAGGGAATGCACAAGGAGAGGGGCAGAGAGAGAGAGAAAGAGGGAGAGAGAGAGTGTGTGTGTGTAGGGAGAGAGAGGGAGAGGGAGGGAGAGAGCAATGGGAAGGGGCAAAGACAATTCCAAGCAGGCTCTGCTCTGTCAGGGCAGAGCACTACTCAACGCAGGGCTCTATCTCAGAAACCATGAGATCATGACCTGAGCCGAAACAAAGAGTCAGATGCTTAACCAACTGAGCCAGCCAGGCTCCCCATTATAATAGGATTTCTAACACCAGTTGGGCATTCAGTAAATGCTTGTTTTAGTGGCCAGGGTCACTGGGTCCAATGCCATCCAAAGTACATGAGAGAAGACAAGTAGAATCTTATGCAACTATAGATACAATCCAGGTCTCTGCCATGTGTTTCATCAAGTTGAAACAGTCATTCCAATGACTCTAAATTATGCCACGTTAAATATTAATCCAAATCTACTGATGTATGAGTATGAACCAATTATTTGCAAATGGAAAAACTGGACAAAGACCTTAGCCCACATGCAAAAAATATATACAACCATACTTATTATAACCAAGTGATGTAATTAAACAAAGAAGGTATCATTTTTCTCTCACAAGATTGGTTAGGTTCAAAATATCATACATAATACTAAAACATATCGTATTAAAGTCACTCTTACAATCTGTTGAAATGAACTGGGCCAACTTCTTTGGAAGACAATCTGACAACACATATCAAAATGTTGACTAAACTACACATAACCTTTAACCCAGCAACTCATTTAGGAATTATTCCAACAGATAAATTCTCTCTTTTGGGTGGGAGGGAGAAGCTATGTTGAAAGATAAACACTAAGATCAAAATGAACTTAATTCTATTTACAATCACATCAAAAAGAATAAAATTCTTACTAATAAATTTAATAAAAGTACGAGATTTATAAATTAAAAACTTTATACACCATTAAGAAATTAAAGAGGAACTAAATAAATAAAAAAGACATCCTGTGTTCATGGATTGAAAAACTTAATTTTGTTAAGATGGTAGTACTGCCTAAATTGATCTACAGATTCAATGCAATTCCTATCAAAACCCCAGCTGGCTTTTTGCAAAAGTTGACAAGCATATCTCAAAATTCACTTTTAGGGACTCTGAAATGCAGGGCATTCAGAAGTGCCAAACATATTTATTGAAGCATTGTTTGTAATCAGAAAGACTAGAAAACAATCTATCTGCATTTCCAAAGGGGATGCTCAACTAATTAGGGCATATCCATATATGCCCTATCCATATCCATATAACACAATATCCATATCCATATCCATATATGCCCTATCCATATCCATATAACACAATACTGTGTATCTTTTAATAGAATATATTCTATTCCAATAACAATATATTGTTATTCAATCACTCAACAAATTTATTGAGTACCAACAATGAGAGGCATTGTGTTAAGGGGAAAATCCGAGGTAGGGAAATATAAATAAAATGCTCTCATTTGTGTGGTTTCTTTAACGAAAATATCTCATACAGATGTTGGTATATAAACAAAAATTGTTGGAAGGATCCACGAGAAACTATTCATAGCATTAATCTCTTGGAGAGGGACTTTTTGTACAGTCATTGCATATCCTTTTGTACTGTTGAGTGTTTAGTATGTTCATAAATTAATTTTTTATTAGAAATAGTTAATACAATATCAGATCATATATGCAAGGACACAATATAAAAAGGGTATAGAGGGAAACAAAGTTACAGCAAGAAGAACACTAGTGTATGTTCAGCGCTATTTAAGTGTAAATAGTCAGTTAAACTTCCAACTCTTGATTTCATCTCAGTCATGATCTCACAGTTCCTGCATCAGGTTCTGTGCTGACAGTGCGGAGCCTGCTTGGGATTCTTTCTCTCCCTCTCTGTCTGCCCCATCCCTTGCTCATGCTCTCTCCCTTTCTCAAAACAAAAAGAAACAGGGGCGCCTGGGTGGCTTAGTCGGTTAAGCATCCGACTTTCGCTTAGGTCATGATCTCGCGGTTCGTGGGTTCGAGCCCCGCGTCAGGCTCTGTGCTGACTGCCAGCTCAGAGCCTGGAGCCTGTTTCAGTCTGTGACTCCCTCTCTCTCTGACCCTTCCCTGCTCACGCTGTCTCTCTC
>NW_024080810.1:1908176-1992957 GCF_003009895.1 Hyaena hyaena
AAAAAAAAAAAAAAAAAAAAAGAAACATAAAAAAATTTTTAATAAAGTATACTGTATATTCCACACTTAAGTGTGAGCTATACTTATAAAGAAAATGAAACAACACCCTAATTTTTTTGGAGTTTCTAAGTACAACATGAGGTACTGCTGATTTAGGTCAACTTTGAATGATTTTTTTTTTAAGAACAAATTGATCCCAACTGCAGTTCACAGGATAAGAGCTTTGCAGACTGGGCCTTGACTGTCATATTAAAATGTTAGCTTGGTAAAGACGTGACAATCTTATTTTTCAAAGGATGACTTTGGAAAATGTGTAATTCTGCATTCCCAACACAACTCAATAGTCTGTGCATACAGTTAAGCCTCCTGTAACTACTTCCTGGTTTATTTTGTCCAGTTGCTAGAAGGCACATATGTGTGCCTTGCATGCATTATTTTCAATGTCCACACCACTGCCACTTCAGCACAGGGGACCTGGGTCTTAGCTGGAAACATGTGGAAAAACAAGGAGGCTGGGCAGTATGCTCTAGTTGATACTCCTATACAAAAAGATAGTCCAGCAGAATGAAGAATTGTCCTACCCACTAATCCAAAAGCAACCCTACAAACCATAAAAGAATTGAAGAGCCCAAACTCTGCCCACACCCATGGCTTGCCACAGGCCATGTTACACCTGAGCTCTGTGCGTGTGTGGTTTGCTTGAGTACCTCTCTCTTCTCCTGAACTTAAAGCAGGGCACTGCACAGAGGCTACTGATCTAAGCAACTGCAGAACACAGATCTCGTTGCCACAGCAACTTGAAGGCAAGGCTGAGCAAATACAAAAGGAAGTTAGCTGGACTCCAAGCTGCAGTGGCTAGGCTGAAGTATGCAGTTGGTGCCAGCAGCAAGACAGAAATTACATTTTTAAGTAATGATACATCTCACAGCAATGAACATGAGGCCTTGAAAAAGTAGCTGCTCTGTGCTCCAGGGTGTACTTCCCATTTTTATTACAGTTCTTACCTGCTGGCAGATAGATGTGGACCAAACAGATGCTTCACCAAGACTACACAACAAAGGGAGATGAAACTAAGGAGATAAATGAGCAGGTAATTTGATATTTTCAAACTGGGGTCTTCAGGGGTCTTCACTCTCCTCTCATTGGAGTAATCTCATTGACCCCCATCATAGTAGCCAAAACTAACATGACTACATTTATTTGTTTGTTTGTTTATTGAGAGAGAGAGAGAAAGCTCCAGTGCACAAGTAGGGAAGGGGTAGAGGGAGAGGGTGAGAGAAAATCTTACACAGGCTCCATGACCAGCACAGAGCCCAACACGGGGCTTCATCTTATGATGGTGATATCAAGACCTGAGCCAAAATCAAGAGTCAGACGTTTAACCAACTTAGCCACCTACACATCCTGGCTATCATTTTTTTGAGACAAAAAAAATAGAACCCCTACTTCTCAAAAGGTTTTGTTTTGATATGGGAATTTGCTTATATGAAAAAAATGTATTAGAGATAAACATGATACTATGATTTGGTATAGAGTTAACTCATTTACTTAGTTTCAGCAAGTTTTTATGGAGCATCTCCTATGCCCTAGGCACCATTCTAGGAAAGAGTAATACAGCAGTGAACAAAAATAGATACAGTAGTCTACCTTGAGAGATTATCTTTGCAGGGAGGAGGATAAATAAATAATATATATAGTATGTTATAAGCTAATACACGCTATAGGAAAAAAATAAGACATAGAATAGAGGAAGAGTGTTGCTGTTTTAAATAGAATGGTCAGAGGGGCACCTGGGTGGCTTAGTCGGTTAAGCATCCGACTTTCGCTTAGGTCATGATCTCGCGGTTCGTGGGTTCGAGCCCCGCGTCGGGCTCTGTGCTGACTGCCAGCTCAGAGCCTGGAGCCTGTTTCAGTCTGTGACTCCCTCTCTCTCTGACCCTACCCTGTTCACGCTGTCTCTCTCTCTCTCTCCTAGAAATAAATAAAAAATTAAAAAAAAAAAAAAAAAAAGAATGGTCAGAGAAGGTCTCACTGAGGTAAATTTGAGCAAAGACCTACAAACGGTGATGGAATGAGTGCCATAGTTCTTTCAGGAGGCACTGACGAACCTTTCAGTTCTTTCAGGCACTCAGGAACGAGTGCCACAGTGGCAAGAGTTAGTGCAAGGGCCCTGAGAAGGCAGCATGCCTAGCTAACTGATGAGGGTTCAGAGGGCCTGTGTGGCTGGAGTGGAAGGAGGGAGGGTGGGAGGGACAGGAAGTGAGGTCAGTCAGGCAAAAGAGGCTGCATCAGGCAGGCTGAGTCCACCACACTACGTGGACTATGCTTTCACTCTGAGTCCACTGGAAAACATCTCCAAACTTCTGAGCAGAGGATTGACAGGGTCTGTCATACGTGTTTAGAGCACTGCTCTATAGTGTTCTGCCTGCTATCTTGGAAAAGAATGTAGGAGGCAACGTTGGGAACAGAGACGATGCTTCAACAGCAGGCAAGCAAGAGGTGATGATGGCTTAGACATGGATGCCATCATCAAAAGGGGTAGGATGTTAGCAGTGAAATTACTTGCTGGTAGAAAAGGTCCCAGAAAATGAGGGTGTAATAAATTATCACTGTACCTAATATTGTCTGGTCCAATTATTTCTGGCCTCAAAGCCCAACCTCAGCACTTGACCTATTTCACTAAAGGCAGATAAAGAGATCCGCCACTTTCCTGCAAAGATCACTTTCCTGAAAAGATTCAGCTGAGACTTCTCCACCTCTCTCCCTTTACCTCAGTAGTCTGTTACTCTTTGCATCGCCTTTGTGTTTTAGAAAGTGTTAAGACCGAACTCTAAGCCTAGGTGAGAAACAAGGAGGGCAGCAGAAATAAAGACAACATTTTCCACACACATTTAACATCTAGATTAGCCTGAGCTCAGAAGCCAACCAGCTGGAAGTGGTGAGCAAGAAAGGGAGAGCTGAAGATGAGTGAGTTTTCCAGTTTACATGGCTATTTGTCAGATGCTGCTAGAAATGCCTGGACTGGCATGGAAGACCCACGCTGGAGGACTGAAGACAATGAGTTCTGTACTGGAAATGTCATACCTGCATACCTGTGGAACATTCAGGTGAGCATACTTAACCTGAAGTTGAAAATAAGAGTGTGGGAGCCTAAAAACCAATTCAGGGCTAAATGAAAACGGCAACATCATTCAACAACTGTAAAAGCCTAGAGTTTTACCACTGTTGCAATGCAGTGTGGAAGTTTCCCCAGACTGGAAGAGACCAAAGTATAGTTATCCCCTTACTCTTGCCTTACTTATATTTACCCAGACATTTCTGATCTCAGATGAATCACCTCAGGATGACAACAGCATAGGACAACTGATAACATTGATCATTTACTATCTGGAATTTCCTTTAAAAACCAAGGGATGCCAAACCTTGATGGAATGCCTTCTAATATGGACTATAGACAACCCTGGCTAACTTTAGGAATTCCCTCCTCTTTTGATATGCTTTGTAATGACCTTTGGAGATCTACATATTTTTTTAATATCACAAAATTAGCTGTATAGTTTCGGGAGGACGTTTGAAATTTCTTCACGTGCATATTTGAGCTCTGAGGTCACCATTCATCCATGTGACTCCCTCTAGTGAGTCCTTCACGTCCTCTTTCTCTTCGCTTGATATATCCAATCCATCTCCAAGTCCCATGTATTTCACCTCCCCACTCAGTTACCTTTCCTCTATATCTACTGCCTGACTTCAAAGGCCTGTATCTGCTGTCACTCACAAAAACTAAAGGACTCCTTTATCTCGTCTCTTACCTGGTCTCTGGCCTCCAGTGTCTCCTCTTTCCAACCCATCTGTGACGTTGCCCTCCAGAATACTGCAAACCTGCCCATGGTAGTTTTCACCTTAAGATCTATCTATGCCTCCTGGTAGCTGCATAAAGTCCAGATTCCTTAGCTTCACACAGCATATCAAGTTTTCATGACCTGGCTCTTGTCCATCTCTCCAGCCTCTTCTCCCTCTGCCTTAACCCCCTGAAAACTCCACTAAGAAAAACAAAATATCCAGGGCTCCCCAAACATAAACTATTTCCTACCTCCCTATCTACACAAAACTGATCCCCACATCACTCCACATTCATCATAAAGCTAGTTCTGAGCGTTCCCAAGCCTTCCCTAACATTTCCAGACAGAATTAACGTTCTCATCTCCATCCCTGTAATCAGCTCCCCCGGTAAAGTGCCCTCTCTCAGTGGCATTACCCTTAGCTCCAGGCCAAAGACAGAAATTTGGGCTTCATCCCATACCACACATCCAAGCCACAAAATCTAGTTTATTTCAGTCCTAAATAGCTCTAATGCTGCCTTTAGTACAGACCCTTATCCCTTTTGTTTGGATTTCTGGTCTCCCTAACTCAAGTCTTATCTGATGATATCACTTCCCTGCTCACGATCCTGACAGTGCCATATCACCTCCTCCACATGGCCCAGTCTTCATTTCTCACCCCCCACTATCAACCTGTCACCAAGGCCTCTCAATTTCCCTCCAAATATCACTTGATTTTGAGTTTCTCTGCATCCATGGCCATTCCCTAGCTGAGGCCACCAAGGAAACATGAGTGCCTGGATTTGACTATGTGCCTCTGTTCTCACCCCCATTCTCATACCACCAGGACAAAGCTCTCACTCCTTACTGTGGCCCACTGGCTGCTCAGCAGCCTGCCTCTCACCACCTGCCTCCCTACTTTCTATACACTTTAGCCTGGCCCTTCACACAAGCCACTCTCCCACCTAGAACCTTCTTACTCATATTTCTCTCCCTGATCAGCTCCTATGCATCCTTCAGGTCTCAGCCTCAATGGGTACCCTAAAATATATTTCCATAAAATTGTACACTCCTCCCACTGGGAGTGGGAAATGCTTCCTCCCCAATCCTAATGTTTCCTTCTGGAGGGGAGCTCAGGTAGTGTAACTCCCGGCTTCTCGCTACACATTTAGTCTCCCTGTCTCCAAAGAGATAGGTTATCTGACTGGTAAATTGTGAGACTATCTGGGCATAAGTAGTCCTTAAACCTTCCACTTCTTGAGAGTTAGCTGCCCTTAGAGAGCAATTCTACTGTCCTTCTGAGGCAGCAAGTCTGCCTAGTTCAGGAAGTCCAGTTAGCAGGGCCATTTGGCTCCCACACTGAAGAGTAATAGGTGGTACATTGGCCTCTGTCTTTACACTTGTTTTTCAACCTGGAAAAGAAAGATGCTTTTTATTTTGACCTCTTCTTGAGATCAAGAACACTAATAACAATACTTACCATATTATAGCATAATGTCATTAGATTATAAGCTTCCTGAGAGCAGGAATCAGCTCATTTTCTCATCCTCATATTCCCTGTACAGTGCCTGGCACATAGCAAATGAGCAATCTGTTATGCTCTGGCCCCAGCAACCTGTCTGGTCTCATCTCCATACACTTCTCTCTGACCCCATATTTTAAATTCCACAATACTAAACCAGCTTTGTTTTTGTTTCTGTTTGGTTTGGTTTGGTTGTTTAGAAATAGGCGATACTTCTCACTTCTTCATACATGCTATTCCTTAGGTCTAGATCACATTTGAGATCCCATATATTCCAACTCCTTCAAAAGTCAGCCCAGGGAGCCACCTTCTCCATGAAGCCTTCCCTGCCTCCTCCAGGCACACACTGTTTTGTTTATATGCACATTCTAAAGCACACCTGCATTTTCAGTCTGATGTTTTGTGTGACTTACTAAATTATCATTTTTCATACATTTATATATTATATAAAGCATAACAAGAAATACCCTTTATATGCAACACAGTATACACACTCCTGTAACAAGTATTTATGTGTGCTTACTCTATACTAGCCTAGAAATATAGCAGTAAACAAGATATAAATCCTTGCCTTTAAGCAACTTATACTCTGGAATTTTAAATTGAGTACAGGAAGATTTCTTAAGCTCTCCAGATAGGAAAAATAAAAACAGGCAAAAACAAATAAAACTCAAAACACAAAAGGAAAAAAATCCACGGACCTTACATTTTCCCCTGACATTTAGTGCTAGAAGGCAATGAAAACAATGTTGATTTAGTTCTAAGGGGAAAACAAATGTAATATATCCAAGCAAAATTATGTCTATGTACCCATCATTTTTACTGGCACAGACACCTGGAATGATGTTCACCAATGTCAACCCTAGTTATGCCTGGGTGGCCACTTTGGGGTCTTGTGTTACTTTTATTTTAAAACTAGACTACTTGAATTCATATTGGTAAGGTACCATTTTCATAAAGATCCTAAAGTTACTACTCTTGATAAAAACAAAAGGAAAGGGGGACACCTGGGTCGCTCAGTAGGTTAATCATCTGACTCACAGTTACGGCTCAGGTCATGATCTCACTGATCTCTCAGTTGGTGGATTCTAGCCTCACATTGGGTTCCTTGCTGGTAGCACAGAGCCAGCTTGGAATTCATTCTCTCTCTCTCTCTCTCTCTCCCCCTCCCTCCCTCCCTCCCCCTCCCTCCCCCACTGGCTCTCTCGGTCTAAAATAAATATACATTAAAATTTTTTTTAACACAACAAAAGGAAAGGAAGCATGGCAAGGTGCATCTCAGAGATCTAAGAATCAATCTACAAAAGGAAGAATGGTAAAATTTTAAAAAGTTTCACAATGTAAACCTAACCTTGCTAAATGAGTTGAATTCTGGTATTTTTTAGTATTTCTTAGTCTATTCCAATTCACTTTTCTTAAACTCATCTTGTTCCACAAAACTGAATTCAATGTCCAGTCAGGATTCTCTCTTAGCTTGAAAAATAGACATGAAACTTAATGATGGTACAGCTTTTCAACCAACTCTCTCTAAAGAATGCCTAATACTTAACAGGCACTTAAATAGCATTTCCTGATAAACAGCTGAATGTGTGACTGTTTCCCTGAGTAGAACTGAAACCAGCTTGAGAGCAAAGGTCATTTTCTTTGACATACCCTGGGGCCAGCACAGAGCCAGTTACTCAGTAAAGGTTTGTTGCGTTGAACCAAGGCCTACTAGTTACTCAGACTAACACTTCACAAGTAGGACACAGATGAAACATTTCTCTTTGTTCTTGGTAACAAAATTACTCACATTAGGTTTTAATTGTAACAACTAATATTTGCTCACAAAAACATGATGTTCCCTCGAACAACTCACTTCATAGATGTGAGGTCTCCTTGGAGGAATTTAAACCCAAGCCTGCATGTGCCAAGAAAAGGAAGCACAACCAAAGCGGGCCACTCTTGGCCCCTGAACGCCAATCCTCAAAACTTCTATTTTTCTTAAGGCAGAAGAATTTCAAAATTGTCAGATTACAATTACTTTTTAAATGAGTTCATTGTCTAATGGTGTCAGAAGAGCTGCGGTACAGTCTGTGTGACCTTATTACTACAGGCTAAGGATTTGTGGGGAAAAAAAATCTCTGGAGACTCTTCTCCCTCACGGAGTTGCAGGAAGAGAAAGTTCTTTGAGAAGAGTCCAAAAAACACAAGCTTCTTTCACAATGATCTATAACCAAAATCTTTACAGGAAAACAGTATCAACAAAACTTTAGTGTTGAACAAGTATCACTTTTTAAAAAAAAAGTTCTCTTACTTGAGAGACTTACCATGCCATTTCTTCGTGTTCACATTTGAAATTACTGTCTGTTTAAAATGAGAAGTTAAAAAACCGCCATGGCTGCCCATTCTATTGGACTAAAAAAGGTTTTTTCACAGCTGGCAAAATAATTTTTGAACCTAGCTAAGGAAACTGAACTTTTTGGTTTAATTTATTAAGATTCTTTAATTTGGTTGTGGAAGGGGCTCTCTTGGATACTATTGGTATTTTTGTTTGTTTTTTTATGTGTATTTATTTATTTTGAGAGAGAGAGAGAGTGCGCAGGGAGGGACACAGAGAGGGAGACAGAGTCGCAAGCAGGCTCTGCAGCTGTCAGCACAGACCTGAGGCAGGCTCCAACTCATCAAGGCTCAGACTCACAAATCTGAGACCCTGACCGGAGCCAAAACCAAGAGTCCCGCACAACCAAGGGAAGCACCCAGGCACCCTACTACTGCTTTGCTTTCGTCTTCCTTTCTCCTTCTTATCCTCTGCCTTCACTTGCATTTACCCCCACGTTTATTTATTTTGAGAGAGCAAGCACAAGTGGGGGAACGGCAGAGAGAGAGAGAGAGAAAGAGAGAGAGAGTCCCAAGCAGGCTCCCTCTGTCAGTGTGGAGCCCCATTCAGGGCTGGACCCCAGGAACCTTGACATCATGACCTGAACCCAAATCAGACTTAACTGAGCCACCCAGGCGCCCCTTCACTTGCATTTTTTATTTCCACTATGAGTTCCATGAACATACATATAAGTTCACAAGCAAACAAGCTGTCTCTCCCACAGCACGGGGTAGATAGAAGTGGAAGCCAGCCTAGGATGCCAACCTCCCAGCTCTATCTCTAGGAAGTGGAGTCTTGGTGTTTTTCCTTTTCATAAAGAGTTGTATGTGAGTATGTTTGTATTAATGTTTGATGTGCACAACTAACACAGGAAAGGCTTCTCATAAATCAAGGTCTCTTTTAAGGTCAGTGCTCCCCTCTGGACATCCCCACCGCACCAGTCCCTCTCCCTCCTCTAAGGGCCAACCTGTGCAACGTCTTCCAGTCTATTTCCAAACAACTTTGAAACTTTCAGGTACATGAAAACTGTGAGAATCACAGCGTTACCTTCTCGGACAGCAAATGTGACTTTGTCCCTTCTTAACTCCAACCCCCCCCCGTCCGGGTCCCACGGCTCCCACGTCTCCCCCGCGTCCCGGAACACCCTGTCCTCGCTCCCCGCACGCCGGGGTCCGGCTCTTCGCTCAGGCGGGGCGCTTGCTGGAGGCGAACCCGGCCGCCGGCCCCTCCGACGTCGCCTTACCCTCCGAGGACCTTGGCCCGGAGCAAGGAAGACTCGGCCTAGCAGCGCCATCTTGGACCTCCCGATTGGGACTGGAGGCCCAGGGGGCGCTGGGGGCCGACCGGAGCGCGGAGGAGAATGCAGGGGCTGGGGCGAGGAGAGCGGGGAGCAGGGAGAGGGGCGGGACTCGGCGGGGGTGGGGCAGGAGGGGGACCGGAGAGGGGAGGAGGACGGGGCGGGGCCAGATGGGCCGGAGGGGGAAGGGGAGAGGGCAGGGTGGGGGCTGGGGAGCGGGGAGGAGGAGGGGGCGGGGCCGAGGGCGGGCGGGAGAAGGGAGAGGGGTTGGGCGGGGGAGGGGGGACAGGAGAGGGCCGGCAGGGGTGGGGCCTGCGGTGGGCGGGAGGGAGGGGTCAAGACGAACCCGAGGTGGGGGGCGGTGTCGGGCGGGGCGGGGCAGGCAGAACGGGCAGCAGCACGCCGGGTGGGGTCGGGAGGGGCCGGCTTGGGGTTGCAGGGTGTGGGAGCCCGACAGTGACCACAAGAAAGCGTGGTTAGGGACGCGGGGATGTGCCTGCACACGGGGCTCCCTGCCTGGGCAAAGCATGCCTGCAAACAGGGTGCTCTGCCAGGAAGCCTGCACACAATATCCAAGTTTAATGGTCCGCTCGCAAACGAGGGAACATGCCCTCCTTAGAAGTAAGGAGGAGGCTGGAATTGTGAGCAGGCCTCTTAGTAAACATGTTGTGGTCGCTTCCTCCCTTTGCTCCCCCCTGTCCTTGAAATGTGTTTGGCTACTTGCCCTTAATTGGTAACGGAATGCATCTTGTAGATTTCAGTTTGTATCCAGTTACCGGGGTATAAAATAAACCGCAAGAGGGGCTTGCGTAGGATTCTTCCTCCGGCTGGAGTTGTGTCTGTGTCTGTCTTTTGTGTGTGTCTTGTGTCATTTCGTCAGCAACACAGGGGCAGAGGTGGGGCCGGCACGGGTAGGAGCAGGGCTGGGCGGCGTTGATGGCCGATCCCCTGACGCCCCTCCTCCCCTGGTCTAATCCCTTTTTGGTGTGGCGTTGATTCTTGTCCTGACACCAAGGCTTTTCTTTCCAGGAAGCAAATTTGAATGCCACGTGGTGTAGTTTTTAATATATTCTTTACTTCTTTGTCTCCCATGTATGGTAACATAAACGTGCAGTCTAATTAAGTGGGCTCATGTTATAAGGTCCTGAGGGTTGTTGTCGGAAACCAGTATAGCCAGGTTGCCTTGAGATTATTTTTTCTTTCCTTAGGGATGGGACCCTACCACATCCCCCCCCCCCCCCCGCCCCGCGTGCTCTGACCCCTCTATTTTGGGTCAAAGAGCGTCATCTTGGTTTAGAGGTTTATATCCAAGACATTACATGAGTGACCGTCTTTTTTTTTTTAATTATGTTCTCAATGAGACTGGAGACAACCAGGGGAGCCAAGCAAGGTAGGATTAAGCAACTTCCCAGAATTAGGAGGATAATTTTTATGAGCGTTTTGAATACCCTGAAAGTTGAAAACCATCTTCCAAATAACTCCCTGGGGTTTTAACTGTTCCTGGTCTGGACGGGGACATGAGGAATTCTTTCTCCTCTGTGTTTTTTTTTTTTTCATTATTTGTAGGCAGCGGTTGCTTAGGTTAAAGTTTTTACAAACTTCTCTCTGAGAAGCAAGCA
The DNA here is from genome assembly GCF_003009895.1 of Hyaena hyaena. Taxonomy (NCBI): domain Eukaryota; kingdom Metazoa; phylum Chordata; class Mammalia; order Carnivora; family Hyaenidae; genus Hyaena; species Hyaena hyaena. The sequence continues at coordinate 1,918,792 of NW_024080810.1, forward strand.
GGTAATTTAAGGCCAAGCGATTGCGATAGATGGCATTGCGGATTGTAGTTTGCTGCTTGGCTAGTAAGACCTCTGGCAGTTTTATTGGTTATAATTTTTGTAACTGCGGTAGTCTAATTATGCAGGTTTAGCATGTAAACGGGAGTGCAGTAGCCCCACGACCTATCCTCTGCCGAAGCGGCAGAGCCATAATATTGGATTATACACGTAGGAGGTCGTTTATCATCTTTTTAATTGTCCATTTGTAAGGCACGCCACTTTTTTTTTTGTTTTGTTTTGTTTTGACTCTCCCTGTCCCCATAACTTGGACTCCCAAATGTTTCACTCTGGCAAATGTGAACAGGAAGAAAGATGGATGAATAGTTTCCAGCACCTATGACCCTGACCAGACTGAGGGAAGTACTATATAGGTTGTCTTTCCACATACCTAGTATAGTCCACCTGGGACCCACCATTAAATGCTGCGTTGACAATGTCCCAGGCCTCTCAAAGATGAGAGAAGTTAGACAACGTGTAGGGATCCGTCTTGAGGTGATCCGGAGTCCCCCACCATTGGGTTTTCCAGGCAGTTGAGTTATAAAATATTTTGGGGCACCTGGGTGGCTCAGTCGGTTAAGTGTCCGACTTCAGCCCAGGTCATGATCTCACAGTTTGTGAGTTCGAGCCCCGCATCGGGGTCTGTGCTGACAGCTCAGAGCCTGGAGCCTGATTCGAATTATGTGTCTTCCTCTGTCTCTGCCCCTTGCATACTCGCACTCTCTCTCTCTCAGAAATAAACATTAAAATAATAATAATAAGTTATGTGGCCTTGGCATGTTAAGTTTTTAACAGAGATGATGATGAACTTTTTCCCCACCAGGCAAGACAGTTTTTCCCAATAATTGAGCTTTTGAGGAGCCAGACCCTGGTAGGAGTACTGGGGTATTTTGTTTTACTATACGGTCTGTGGGGATCTAATTTTCCAGTCTTTTATGGCCATTGTTTCCCCATGTTGGTACCGACAAAGTATGCTATCCACAAAAGGAAGGTGAGTGCTAACAAACCTCTCACCACATTTCCAGTGGCCTAGGCCAATCCTATGGCAAAGGGTAGAGAGCAACAGTCAGAGTAATAGTGAGAAACAGGGCGTAGCAGTGCCTCACATTAGGAAACATATGGAAAATAAGGACAGTCTTTTGTTTCACCAGACCTTTGATTCCTCAAGCTTCTGCCATGCATAGATCAGTCAGCTTCAGGAGTGACTAAAGCAGGGCCACCGTCTCCCAGAGCCTCTGGAGGTGCAGATCGCTTCCTCTGTATGGTCAGCTTGCAAGGCACTGATGGATCAGGAATGCACTCCCAGTTTCGAGATGCATGTTTCACTGCGCCGTAGTGAACCCAGGGACCCACTTCAGCTACCTTTACTGCAATGGCGTGGGCAAAATGACACTGAATGGGCCCCTCCAGAGGGGTTTTAGGGGTTGGACATTTCTACTCTTTAATCCATATTGCATCTCCTGGTTTAAAGGGGTGAGTGTCTGTGGTCAGATTCACAGGTAATCGCTCCCTGACCCAGTGGTGTAAGGTGGTTAGGGTAGACCCGAGGGCCGGTATCTGTTGCCTTAGGGTTAGATTGCCTATCCCATTTAGATGCCCCCCCCCCCATGCCCTTGGTAATGGAGGGAAGGTGGCCATAAAGGATTTTATAAGGGGAGATCCCCATTAGTTTCTTTAGCCTCACCTGTAGCTGCATCCTGCCTCCCTGAAGGTCTCTTATCTCTCCCTGCCCAATGTTAACCTTTTCCCTATTTATTTTTCCCCTGGAATAGGGCCTGTAAGTGCTGTTAAGGAACAGGGACGATGACCATTCTGGCTTCTTCAAGCTAATGAGGGACAGTGTAGGCCGTTAGAGTCTACCCAAGAGTCGGTCCAGTGGCCCACAGTGTGGTTGTACAGGAAGGCTGGCAGGCATGAGACGGCATGAACGTTAGCAGACACAAAGAGAAAAACACAAAGTAAAGATTATACTAACCAACAAGATGGTGTCTTAAGATAATGTCTACAGTTTCCAAACCTGTCAAATAATCTAGGAGAGACCCTGACATTGTAAACAACATACGTCAGGGAATCTCTCATAACCCAGGTGATGGAGGAACAGTAGGAAGTAATCAATGGTGACTCTATTTGCAAGAGTTTGGCCCTGACTTAATTAAAAAAAAATTAAAGCATCTAATGCTTGTGAGGTATTAGAATTTTGCTGAGTATAAGCAGACAGTCTGCTTTATTTTGAGGTGTAAAACTTTTCCAAGAGCCAGGAGTTCTGCTAGAGAAAAGGGTCAAGGCAGCCATTTGCCATTATTAATTTGCAAATTTTTAGGTAAGCCAAACCTGGGTATTATTTTATAAGGCAGAACTTGTATTACTTTTTGTGCCTTTTCTGTTTTGTAGGAGAAGGTCTTTACTCAGTAAAAGTATCAATCCTTATTAACAGATGTTGGAATTCCTTTGACCTTGGCATATGAGTAAAACCTGTTAGTCTTTCCTGGATAATCTCCAGTTCCTTGATTGCCAGGGAGAGCAAGTGTGTGGCTGAAAGGATTGTTTTTAAGACATACTTCACAGCCTGATACTACTTGCAAAACTATCCTTCACAAATTTTTTGCAGTAAACATCCTTTGGGCCATTTGATAAGTTTTGTCCCTCCCTAAATGAAAGGCCTGATGCTGTGTTTTAATGGTCTTTTAGTTCTGTGAGCTTGGTAATAGTAATTGCCCTGCTCTGTTTCTAACCATTCCAAGGGCTGGAGACTTGGTCTAGGAGTCAGACCCCAGTTTATTTTTCTGGGAGAGTAGGTAGGATTGAGTCTCCTTTAATAATTGATATAGCAGGAAAACTATTTTCTTGAACCCTGGTATCAACAGCCTATAATATCCAGTAATTTTCAAAAATTCACATAATTGTTTATCTGTCCTGGAGTTAGTAGCATCATAGTCTCTAATTTAGTTATAATGTTCCTTTCTAGCAAGAGAGTAAAGCTCTCTGGTATTATCAAGAAAGAATGAGAAAAAAATTAGTTTTTCCCATATGTATCCCAAGGGCTGAGAGAAAAATTTAGTTATAAGTTTTCTGGAGATGCTTCTAATCAGGCTGCATTTGGATGGTTGGCCTGGAGTGGAAAGGAGGAAAGAAAAAGCAGCTCTGATGTTAAGAAGGAAATCAACCAGTTTTCCTTCTATATTTAGAATTATCAGAGACTCTGGTTTCTGATAGTCAGTTGGTTTAGGGGAGCCATCGTGAAGAGCCCTCCAGACCCTGGTTAGTCCCTTCCAGGGACATTTGTTACCTGAGTCCTCACAGATAGAGGTGCCCAAAGGCATGCAGATTTCCAAGGATTTCCAAGGGGTATGGCCAATGGAGTTTTCATTCTGGTTGTCCCCTCTGAGGGCGTTCTCACTTTAGTGCTCTGAACGGCTACATAAATGACACTTGGTGCCAGGACCTCAGAATGTCTGTTCTGACATAGTATGTAAGGCCACAGCTAAGGCCTCAGATTTTTTTTTAAGCCTCCTTTCCTGTTGTTGTTGTTGTTTTTTGTTTGTTTATTCTTATTCTCCTCTTGCTCTTGGTTGTAATATATCAATTGTTAGGTCATAAGAGGGTCCCTTCCAGACCAACAGCAAATTTTTGCAGTTTTTCCCAAACATCTGAGGCCAAGTGAATGACAAATTTGTCTTTTAGATTTCTCTCAGCCTCAGGGGTGTTAGGGGAGATAGCCATATATTTAATGAGAGTCTCCCTTATTTTTTCCAGAAAGACCACCAGGGTTTTATTTTGTGTCTGCAAAATAGTGGCTAATTTACCAGAATTTAAAGGTTTAACCTTAGACCTCCTAACAATATATACAATTTTTTAAAGATTTTTTTAATAGACTTTTTACAACTTTTCTTTGCTTTTAGATTTTGACCTAAGCCTTTCTTTTCCCCAAACAACCAGTCTTATTTAAAATAAAACTACTCTTTTTTTTATTTAAATATATCTGCTCTTTTACATGTAGAGTTGTTTTTTTAATTGTTATTAGTTTTAACTACATTTAGCAGAATTTTAAAGCTTAGAAACTTTAGTCTCCAGTGAAAACTAAGTAGTAACCCATTGTGAACTGTTACATTAGAGTTTTTTTTCTCAATGTTTATTTTGGGGAGACAGAGTACAAAAAAGGGTGGGGCAGAGAGAGAGAGGGAGACACAGAATCTGAAGCAGGCTCCAGGGTTTGGCCTGTCACCACAGAGCCCAACGTGGGGCTCGAACCTACGGGAGCATGGGATCATGACCAGGGCTAAGTCAGACGCTTAACCAACTGAGCCACCCAGCGCAGCCCAACATTAGAATTTCTTGGATGCAAACTTACAAATCAAATAAGCACAAACACGTTTTTAACAGACCCAAATATCCTTGGTTTTTTTGCAACAAGTCAAAAGCACACACCTAATATCTAGTAATTAGTGCATTAGCCTCTTATCTCATTAGATATCCAGTGAACTGAGACCCAATTTATCACGCAAGCAAAAACTTACAAGGTAAGTTATCCAGCTAGCTAACACTTTGGGCAACTAGAGCTAATGCCACAGAGGAAACTCAGAGAAAACATGCTGCTATGGACTGAATATTCATAGTTTGAAAGCCTCACCCTCAAGGTGATGGTATTAGGAGGTGGGGCCTTTGGGATAGATGAGGGCACTTATAAAGGAGGCCCCAGAGAGCTAGCTCATCCCTTACAACACATGAAGGTGCAATGAGAAGTCAGCAGGCTGCAACCCAGAAGGGGGCTCTCTCCAGAACCTGACATTCTGGCATCAGACTTTCTGCTTCTGAGCTGTGAGCAGTAAATTTCTGCTGATTATGAGCCACACAGTCTATGGTATTTTGTTAGAGCAGCCTGAAGACTAACACATGTGTCTCAGGGAAATCTCCCCTAGAAGTGAGGGAGCTGGGGTATTTATACACCACTCCTTTTCACTGGCTGAGGGTTGCTGGGGTTAGACATTGATTCTCCAGCCCTTTTGTCCTATGGGCTTGGCATCAGGGCTTCATAGAAAGACCTCAAGAAAATAAATGCAGACATGGTAGTTGGTGATAGATGGTGCCTTGAAGTGATAAGGCCCCAGAGTCTACCAGTGTGATGCCCCACACTCAACATTAGTCAGAAGAGAATAGCTATAAAACACACTTAGGCAGGCTAGGCACGTGCACTCAGCTTAAGTGTTGGGGCACCAACCTTGGTACACCTTGGCAGAGGCTTGGACTTCAAGAGAATAAGACAGCTGTGGAAAATAGAACCACTGTGGTCTGAAAACCAGAGAGGTCTCCCCAAAGGCCTGTGTAAAACCTGGGGCCCTTCTCATGATCGTGAGAGGGAAGGAGAAAGCAGGCCCCAAAGACAAATAAAAGTAGGAATGAAAACACTTATTTTAATCACTAATGTTACAATATCTTACTTTTGCCAAATTTCACTGAAAAATAAATGGCCCTGGAGCCATGGAAGGGCTGTACACTTAAGGGCCCTGAGGTTTACCAGCTTTCGGTAAGGCCACCTCTATCCTTACTACACGTTTTCATAGAGCTCTGATTTTTCCTTTTGTAGCTGTTACTACAATTGCAGTTACATCTCTCTTTTATACAGTAGGGTGTGGGGGGGTGGTTTTTTTTTTTTAGCACCATCCTTCTATCCCCCACGTCTAGCAAATGCTTGGTACATAGTGAGGCTTCAGCACACATTTGTTGAATGAATAAGCACTGAGACTTTGCCATCTTCTGAAGGCAGTACCGTAAATATAATTGAGACAACTTGTAGCACTGATAGGCACTACTAAGGAATAGACTCGGGGCATGAAAAAGAGAGGCCACTCCAAACGCACTGAGTTATTTCACTTAGATAGGTTTGACTTCAGGGTTTGACTTCAATGCCTGAGGATATATTACTACTAAAGGCTAGTATTTTTCCTAACTCTTTTGTGTTCAGATTGTGCTCAGTACCCTACACATGTACTAGTCCTCATGAGCATTTGTGAGGTTTATACTGTTATTATCCCTCTTTGGAAACTGAGGCACAGAACAATTAGGCAAACTGCCCAACTATTAACTAACAGTGATGGAGCCTGAGCCCAACCCAGGCTGGCTCTGGGGTTCATGTCTCAGCCATTACATTGTCACTGTGCTAGTGGGGTATAGAGGTGGGAGGCAGACTGCTGGGGCTCAAGCAGAGCTATATGGCTCACTAGACGTGTCAAGTTTGGCCAATCAAGAACTTATTCTGTTTCATTTCCTTATCTGCGAAGTGCAGATATTAAGAGTGCTAGCCTCCAAAGGTTTTACTCAGGTATAAATAGTATATTTAAAGCTTGCAACAGGGTATGATACATAAGAACAGTAAACGCTCACTTAGAGACTAAGGAGTCGGTAACCCAGACTTAAGGGAAACCCCTGAAGTCACTATATGTGGGGTTTTTTTTCATCATGGAACCACAGGTTTATCAAGTTCAACAAGATTATTACCCGGAAGATAAACTACTCCAGGGAAGAAGAAAAAAAGGGAAAAATCTACAAAATGCCTTGTTCATGCCTTGTCTAGAAATTACAATCAGTGCTGTTTCATATTTTTGTTAGGGAGTTCAACAGACACCTCACATGAGGTGTACAAAATAAGTAAACAAACTTGCATTTGGATGAAATCAAGGCTCAAAGCATCTGACCTTGGGGAAGAAGGTGGAAGGGGTGATTAGTTTCAATCAGGTTGACAATTTAAGTGGTGTTAAGTTCTCAACCCTCCTGGGAGCTTTAGTGGTGGAATGGGAAACCAGCCCCTTTATGCAAAGGCAGGGAGAGACTGGAGAAACGGACAGCCCACTCCACGTTGGTAGGTGGCAATTTTAATAATAACAAAGGGAACTTACAAAAGAGGCTTGTCTTGGGCGGCAGCAGATGAATGGGTCCCTGCACTCGGTCTCCAAATCTTAAAAGATTATAAAGAGGCCTGAAGTGGGAGCAGGCATGTATACTGTGCAGGTGTTTTCAATATCACATCACCATCTCAAGGCTGTGTCCTTGGAGCAGCCTTTGGGAGCAGGAAAGGCACGTGAAACCCATATTCCAAGGCCAGGAGTGGAGGTGACGTGCCTTTAAAGTGTCCTGGTCCATCTCATGGGTCAATTGATGATCACACCTTTTTTGATCGCATTCCCTAACAACTGGGAATACAAATTAAAATAAAAGACAATTTCCCCAGTTGAAAATAAAGGGAATGACTCCCCCCTTTTTTAGAGCATTTACTTTAGAAAACTCATCATTGTAAATTCTTTTTCTTGGTCTCTGAAATGTATGTAAATCCTTTTTAAAAGGTTAAATAAAGCTCTGCCACCTGTACAATCCTTCTCAAGGAGCAGGGGGCCATCTCTTTGAAATGTAAGCATCAAGAAAGGCCCCATTTCCTAGTTCAACCTGTAAAACTATCTCCTGTCATAAAGATACGAGTTTGTCAGGGCTCCTGGGTGGCTCAGTTAAGCGCCTGGCTTCGGCCCAGGTCATTATCTCGCACTTTTTGGGTTGGATCCCTGGGGCGGACTCTGCTGACAGCTCAGAGCCCAGAGCCTGCTTCAGATTCTGTGTCTGCCTCTCTCTCTCTGCCCTTCCCCGGCTCATGCTCTCTCTCAAAAATAAATGAACATTAAAAAAAAGACATGAGTTTGTCTTCTGGATAAAGGCAATTAGTTAACACAATGGTCACTCCAATTGCCAAGTGAATCTAGGATGAACTATGTGTGACAAATGATGGTGTCAAGTCCTCTTACTCAAAGACTAACCATTGTTTATCTGGAGAACATGTATGGAATGGGTTTTATCTGCTTGCCTGTATAAAAAAAGGTGGAGTTTCTCCCAGTGATCTTTTGAAGAGATTGTCTGGGATTCTAGTTTATGCTTATTCAATAATAAAACAGTTTTCTTTCTCTTCTGTATTTGTGGAGAGGCTTTCTGGTATGCCACAAGATTCTGTTTTAACTGTGTCTCCCCAATAGCAATGAACTTCAAACTGCGGCAAACCCCTTAGTGCCCAGCTCTAAAATCACATAGTTACACAAGCCTCAGTCCTCATTGCCAGGGTAATAAAGAAAATAATAAAATAAAAACATGTATTCCAGGAAAACCCAGAGAGTTGTTTAGCACTGTCTCAGAGAGGGCCTGAGAAATCCTTTGATTTCTGTTTCACTACTGAAGAATAGGAGGAAAGCCCCCCTGATAGGGGAATTCTTGGGTACTTGAGGTGGGAGGTGCTGGCCATGGGATCAGTAACATCCTTAAAGGTACAAGTCGGAGTCTGAGAAAAAGGAACAACAATTGAAAATGTTCCCACCTCCAGTTTTCAATTTAACGTTCACTCCTGGCTACACAGTATGGGGATAGCTCAACAGTACTGTCAACTGAAAAGAAAAGCCAACCTCAAAGTACGTTAGTAAATGCTTCATTCGTCATCTTACTGAGGATGATAGCACAGGAGACAGACAGTATTTCACATTGCTCTGAAAGAACTGCTCTGAAGCATGTCAGTTTCTAGGGCTTTGTATATTAAAAGGCTAAAGGGTAGTGGTATCTGCAAGTAGCTCTCCAAGGTCTGCCCGTCACAAATCATAATTCACTCAGTTGTAAAAATTAGTGTTTATTAATTTCCACATAGACATGTGGAAGATCCTTAGGCCATCTTAATACATTCATTATGTTTCTATCGTATCTGATAAGAAATATTGCCTGCGTGCCTTCACTTATCTGGTTTACTGGTTCTTCTTGGTTTTGGTTTCTTCTGGAGGTCACTTGAAAGGGTTACAGGAGGCTGACATCATTCACCTGCTGCAGTGTTTGTGCACAGGGGCGCTCAGAGGACTTGGTCCAGGCTGCTGGGATCTAAAGAGACTACACTGAGAAGCACGAGACCTGCTTATCTTGTTCTTGTCCTGAGCCCACTACAGACTGACTTTTGGCTACTGGGCACGTAAACTTTTATAAGCTTTACTTTCCTCATCATAAAACTGGGGTGTTGGTGTAAATTATCTCTAAAATCACTTCTGTTCTAGTTTTAGTAGTTCTAAAAATCTGTGATTTTACCAAAAAAATTAGATTTGGCAGAGTTATAGGCCATCTGGTGAGGAACTAAGAAGGTCATTGTGAAATGCTATTAAGATTTTTTAAAAACCTGATAGATAATATTCTTTCTTCAGAATAATAGCTCTGATGTTTCTCTGGTGCTTGAATACCTCATCTAATTTTACACATTTTAGGTGAATATCAAACTTCATATTTTCAAAGTGCTTCGCAATCTTAATTAGCTTCTTGAATGACCTCTGAAAGGGAGGTTTACCCATGATCCCATACAAAGGCTTATTTGTTCTTGTGCTATAAAAGCAAGTCTTGCATTTTGCAATTTGGGGGTCTTACGTTCTTTTATTTTCCAATTAAAAAAATAAATTATATGGGTGGCCTGGTGGCTCAGTAGGTAAAGCATCTGATTTTGGCTCAGGTCATGGTCTTGCAGTCTGTGAATTGGAGCCCTGCATCAGGTTCTGTGCTGACAGCTCAGAGCCTGGAGCCTACTGCCTCTCTCTCTCTCTCTCTCTCTCTCTCTCTCTCTCTCTCTCTCTCTCCTTCTCCCCCACTTATGCTCTGTGTCTCTCTCCCCCTCAAAAATAAATAAACATTAATACATAAATAATAGTTAAACAGCCAATTTGATTCAAGTAATCCACTGATACTTTGGGTAACTCTACTAATAATTCACTGATTACTTGATCTATACTATACACTCCCATATAAATATAAAACAATTAAGACACATAGAAGTCAAATGTTATATTCTAGTAAAATATAAGATAGAATTATTACCATAAAATAATTCTAGCAAAATGAAATTAGGGTCGAGCTATAAAAATAGAATCCACTTGTTCCTTACTATCAGATAATCTTCAGAATAAAAAAGATACACATTGAGTCAACATTGGTTCTCCACGTGCTTCTCATTTCCCCAAACTGCACCTGCTTTCACAGTTCAACATAAGTATTGGAAACAGGTGTAAAAGAGTTTCATTGAGTAGTTAAATTTAATAAACAGTTACATCAGGTATTCATCACTATGGTAAATATGAGATATAAAAAAGTGATTTAGACAGTAGGGACCCAAAATGATTTTGACGCAACCCTTACCCTTAAGGGACTAGAAAAGAAGGAAAGGAAACCAACTTTTGTTTGATACCCATGATGTATAGTGTAGTATCTCATTTAATGCTAACAACAAATTTGCAAAGTAAATATAATTTAAGCCCACTTATATATGTAAGGGGAGACTGAGCTATCTTTATTGTTACCTGTTGTGATCCTGAGACAATGAAATCCTATCTCTACTAAACCTATTAGCTTAACATCAGTTAGAAATTGATGGTCAAGTTAATGAAATTTGAGGGGATGACAGGATAGTCATTTTATTTATCTTTCTTTCCCCAAGTTTTTATTTAAATTCCAGTTAGCTAACATACAGTGTAATATTAGTTTCAGGTGTAGAATTCAGTGATTCATCACTTCCATATATCACCCAGTGCTCATCACAGCAAATGCCCTCCTTAATGCCCATCACTTATTTAACCCATCCCCCTCCCCCTTGCCTCTGCTAACCATCAGTTTGCTCTCTAAGAGTTAAGAGTCTGTTTCTTGATTTACCTCTATTTTTCCTTCTATGTTCGTTTATCTTGTTTCTTAAATTCCATACATGAGTGAAATTATATGGAATTTGCCTCTTGGACTTATTTAGCTTAGCATAATACACTCTAGCTCCATCCATATCATTGCAAATGGCAAGATTTCATTCTTGCTATGGATGAGTAATATTACATTGTGTATATATACCACATCTTGCTTATCATTCATCAGTCAATGGACATTTGGGCTCTTTTCATAATTTGGCTATTGTTGATAATGCTGCTATAAACATCGAGTGCATGTGCCCCTTCAAATCAGTTTTTTGTATTCTGTGGGTAAATACCTAGTAGTACAACTGCTAGGTTTTAGGGTAGTTCTATTTTTAACCTTTTGAGGAAACTCCATACTATTTTCTCAAGTGTCTGCACTAGTTTGCATTCTCACCAAAAGTGTAAGAGGGTCCCCCTTTCTCCAATCCTCACCAACAGCTATTATTTCCTCTGTTGTTCATTGCAGCCATTCTGACAGGTGTGAAGTGGTACCTCATCATAGTTTTGATTTGTATTTCCCTGATGATGAGTGATGTCGAGCATCTTTTTGTGTGTCTGTTGCCATCTGTATGTCTTCTTTGGAAAAATTTCTATTCATTCTTCTGACATTTTTCTAACTTAATTATTTGATTTTTGGGTGTTGAGTTTGATAAATTCTTTATATATTTTGGATACTAACCCTATACCAGATATGTCATTTGCAAATATCATCTGCAATTCCATAGGTTGCCTTTTAGTTTTGTTGATTGTTTCCTCTGCTGTGCAGAAGTTTTTATTTTGATGAAGTCCCAACAGTTTTTTTTTAAATATTTTTATTTTATTTCTAGGAGAGAGAGAGACAGTGTGAGCAGGGGAAGGTCAGAGAGAGAGGGAGACACAGACTCCGAAATAGGCTCCAGGCTCTGAGCTGGCAGTCAGCACAGAGCCCGATGCGGGGCCCGAACCCACGAACCACCAGATCATGACCTAAGTGAAAGTCAGACGCTCAACCGACTAAGCCACCCAGGAGCCCCCCAACAGTTTATTTTTGCTTCTGTTTCCCTTGACTCCAGAGACATATCTAGTAAGAAGTTGCTGCAGCTGAGGTCAAAGAGATTGCTGCCTGTGTTCTCTTCTAGGATTTTAATGGCTTCCTGTGTCACACTTAGGTCTCTCATCCATTTTGAATTTAGTTTTGAATATGGTGTAAGAACGTGGTCCAGTTTCATTCTTTTGCATGTTGCTGTCCAGTTCTCCCAACACCATTTTTTGAAGAGACATTTTTCATTGGGTATTCTTTTCTGCTTTATTGAAGATTAATTGTCCATATAGTTGTGGGTTCATTTCTAGGTTTTCTATTCTGTTACATTGATCTATGTGCAAGATGATCTTTTAAATGTTTTTAAGAGGGGCGCCTGGGTGGCTCAGTTGGTTAAGCGTCTGACTTTGGCTCAGGTCATTATCTCATGGTTCATGAGTTTGAGCCCCGTGTCAGGCTCCGTGTTGACAGCTCAGACCCTGGAGCCTACTTTGCATTCTGTGTCTGCCTCTCCCCCACTCTCTCTCTCTCTCTCAAAAATAAATAAACATAAAACATAAAAAATTGAAAAAAATGTTTTTAAGATAAGGTAAAGGAACCGAAGAAAGAATTTGAAAATATATGGGAGAAGGAGGTAATTGATAATGCCAAGCCTTGGGAGAAATGAGACAGGTTTAAACTGAGCACAAATGAGGAACTGATCTCCAACTGAAGAGTCAAATCATACCTGGAAACCAGAGATAAATAGGTAAGGATGAAGTGTAAGTATAGACTTTAAAAGAAAAGAAGTTTAGGAGTGCTTGGGTAGCTGAATTGGTTGTGTCCAACTTTCACTCAGGACATGATCTCGCAATTCAAGAATTCAAGTCCCACATCAGGTTCTGACAGCTCAGGGCCTGGAGCCTGTTTCAGATTCTGTGTGTGTGTCTCTCTCTCTGCTCCTCCCCTGCTCATACTCTGTCTCTCTCTCTCAAAAACAAATAAAACATTAAAAAAAAAAAAGAAAGAAAAGAAAAAAGAAGTTTTTCAGGGCAGCTGGGTGGCTCAGTCTGTTGAGTGTCCAACTTCGGCTCATGTCATAATCTCCTGAGTTCGAGCTCTGAGTCAGGATTTGCACTGACAGCATGGAGCCTGCTTGGGGTTCTGTGTCTCTCTCCCTCTCTCTCAAAATAAATAAACATTAAAAAAAAACACCTCTGTTCTCTGAAATCCTGAACAACTGTTCTATACCTTTGCCTCAGATCTCCTCAGATCTGGCCATCTCCTGTCCTCCTTCAAAAAATAGTGTTTCATATCTTACGGAAGAAATTTCTGTAAATTTCCTGTATAAATAAAGGATTTATTTATAATTTATGTTGAAGTCTGCTTTTATCCCCATCATAAGACAAACTCTTTTTCTTTTTTTTAATGTTTATTTATTTTTGAGACAGAGAGAGACAGATCATGAGTGGGGGAGGGGAGAAAGAGAAGGAGACACAGAATCTGAAGCAGGCTTCAGACTCTGAGCTGTCAGCACGGATGTCACTATTGTGACATCACAACATGAGCCAAAATCAAGAGTCAGACACTAAACTGACTGACCACCCAGGTGCCTCAAGAATGGATTCTTTTTAAAAGCAAGAGGTGGGACTAATGAGTCATGCTCTATAGTTCAACTGATACTAGAACTTATGAAATTTCATTGGTTTCACATTTTCAAAGGTAGGCAGATTTAATCCGGAAGCTTCAGTATAGAAGGTGGTTGTATAATTGGCTCATGGTTGGGGTTTGTTAGGGCTCTCAGACCAGTGAGCCACAGAGACTCTGAGAATAAAAGTAGTGTGGAGAGCTTCTCCCAGGACTGAAGGCAGAGCTGTGAGTAGAAGTAGTTCAAGCTACGATTCTGGAAACCAGTCTTACCAGGATACGATGGAGGGTAGGAGACTGATCACCTGGGTAAAGTGGAGGGATCAAGTGCCAAGAGACCCAAATGAAGCTAAAAGCAGGTGTAATGGGGTGAGCATAAAAGAAACCTAAAAGTCCAGGCAGCTTATTAGAAAGTAGGATAAAGATGAGGAAGGGTCAGGTAATGAAAAGATCTAAAGGGTGGCCACTGAAGAGGTGGTGAGTGGGGAGTAGAGGTGAAAGTCCTAGGGTTTGAGAAAGTCAAAGAAATGGGAGCCTAGTGGGTAGGAAGAATTTTCCAATTTGTGTCTTACAGTTACTTAAAAATACTGGCAGGAGTTGGGATGAAGCAGAAAATTCTCATGTAGGTGACAGTGTCCTCAATGAATATGGACAAGTGACATGGGCATACCTGCACTAGGTAACAGTTACAGTATTTATAGAGAGTGGATATTCACACAAAATGATTCTGACCTAGGAGAGATTTTGCAAGGCAGGAAAGAGTAATACACTAAAATGGAAAGTGAAGGGTAGGTTAGGTGGAAATAGTAATCCTCTTGGCCAATAAGTATGGTGGATATCCTACTGGTCAGTGAATATGGGAGAGGCTTCAGAACAATTATCCAGAACCAGCTGAGAAAAACTGATCATGGTGAGAGCCATGTTTCATTTAAGGCAAGACACAGAGGAAAGTTTTCAAGACATAGAGGAAAGATCTAGCCGTGTTTCCTTACAGCAGAAGAGGAGGTGAGAGTAGATGCCAGCAAGCTACATGAAGCAGGGGGCATGGAATAGTAAGCAGACCAATCTGCTACCAATTTAAACTCTATCTGCCTTGTGTCCCCCTTTAGGAGTGCCTGACTGGCTCAGTTGGTTGAGTGCCTGACTTCGGCTCAGGTCAATGATCTCACAGTTCATGAGCCTGAGCCCTGTGTAGGGCTCTGTGCTGAGAGCTCAGAGCCTGGAGCCTGCTTCAGATTTTGTCTCTCCCTCTTTCTCTGTCCCTCCCCCAAGCATGCTCTGTCTCTGTCAAAAATAAATAAATATTAAAAAGTTTTTTTTCTTGGGGCGCCTGGGTGGCTCAGTCGGCTAAGCATCTGACTTCGGCTCAGGTCATGATCTCACGGTTTGTGGGTTCAAGCCCTGCATCGGGCTCTGTGCTGACAGCTAGCTCAGAGCCTGGAGCCTGCTTCAGATTCTGTGTCTCCCTCTCTCTCTGACCTTCCACTGTTCACGCTGCCTCTCTCTCTCTCTCTCTCTCTCTCTCTCTCTCAGAAATAAATAAGACATTAAAAAAATTAAAAAAAAATTTTCTTAAGTTCTAGGGGAACCTGGGTGGCTCTGTCAGTTGAGTGTTGGACTCTCAATTTCAGCTCAGGTCATGATCTCAGGATCATGGGATGGAGCCCCAAGTAGGGCTTGGTGCTGGGGGTGGAGTTTGCCTAGGATTCTCTCTCTGCCCCACCAAAATAAAAAAATAAATGAATTAAAAATTGAAAAAAAAATAAGATTAAAAGAAGTAAATTTTTCTCAGCTCTGATAATCAGTCTTGTGCAGTTGCCAGGCAACAGATGAACTTCCCTTTATCACTTTAACACTGCACCATCTCCCCTCCTGGCAATCAGAAAATACATAGGGCTAAGTTATAGTGTAACCCAGCCGTGGAAGGACTTGGTCTGATAAGGGAAGATGTGACTTTACAGTAAAGCAGCTGTAAGGCCATTTAACGTGTATCAGCGGCAGCAAGGAGAGTACCTTTGGGACTGTACCCTGAGGATGTGAACAAGGGACAAATGGAAAATACATTTGGATAAGGGAGAGTTTATTGATTTGGGAGCACTTGCCAGGAAGAGAGGGATGACTGCCCTGGTGAAGACCCTGGGAAATATGACAATCATACTTCCATGATGGCTCTTAGAGGCTTGAAGAGAGTGGTAGCCCACGTTGAGAGTAGAAATAAAATTGTCATGGCAGATGCTGGAAGCAGGGAGCAAAATGCATAGAAAAGTGGCATCCTAGAGTGGTTATACCATGTAAAGCTAGAAGCTCCACCACATGACAAAGTGCTGATTCAGATGCTCCATTTATGAAAGGGACTAAGAATTCTCTGGTGAGAGGGGTACCATCATCACTGGTGGGCCCTCCTCACTCCAAACGATGATGAAAGATGCTGTTACTGAAATAGGTTCAAAAATAACAACAAAGATAACAGAATCCTGAAACAATAGAGAACAGGTAGCAACACGTAACCATCAGAAGGGTACAACCACTTACTGAGTGGCAAGATTGGAGTGGCAGCCAGAGGCCTTGACCTTCAGAGAGCTCTAAAGATGACTGATAGAACATGACACCCTAGGGGAAAAGACAGAAGGTAGCCAATAAAAGCATACTCAATGAAAACAAAAAATCAAGGATGGATTAACACAAGACTGAGAGCAGCGGCCTCAACATAAAGTTTCAGTTTCTTCCCCTGAAGAAACTTGAGCCAGTTTGTCACTTCAGAACCCAGTGGCTGAAGGAGAGGCAGGAAGGCCAAGAGGGAGGACCCTGCAACACCACAGTGAGAATATACGGTGATGCCTTTTCCTGCACCCATCCCCCCAGCAATTCTCCAAAGAGACCTGTGGCCATTCTCTTGGGAAACCATACACTGAAGAAAAGAGAATGCCCAGACGTTTTGAAGATTGTTGGACACAATTATTATTGATACCTAGAAACCCTGATTATTATTATGGGCCCCAATTAGGGTAGAGGTATACAGGAGCCAGATAATGAATGGAGTTTTGCCCAGATCCACTGAGCACATGGGCCAACGTGGCGGTCATCTCCCCAGTCCTAAATGTATAA
Organism: Hyaena hyaena; assembly: GCF_003009895.1. Classification (NCBI taxonomy): domain Eukaryota; kingdom Metazoa; phylum Chordata; class Mammalia; order Carnivora; family Hyaenidae; genus Hyaena; species Hyaena hyaena. The sequence goes on from NW_024080810.1 coordinate 1,935,298, forward strand.
CTGAAAAGGACATACTCGGTAGTTAGTCTAACACCCACATCGGTTCTTGGCCTATGGGATGAGTTATGAAAGTGTGAAAGGCCACAGGGAGCTTCTGAAATTGCACAGCCAATATATTAAATAAAAACAACATAGGAGAAGGGTAGAGATTAATGCCACTTTTGGTTCCCATCATATCCATTTAATTTATCGTTCGTGTCCCTGCAAAGGCCCAACAGTTCCCGGAGAACAAATAGGAGGCTGCTGCAATCGAACCAAGTCATAACCCCAACTGGAGCCGCTGAGCCACACGTAGTATCTCTACAAGAGCAGAGGAACATGCCCTCAGGGGACTGGCTTGAGGTGACTGATATGATGAATGTGTTCTTTCCCAACCTTATCAGAAAGTAAGATTAGAAAGTGTTTGCACTCACTTAGAAAAAAATAATAGAAAATATTTATGATCTTCTCCCAAGACTATGTTGTCTCTTCTACCCTCTGTCATAATATAGTCCTAAGAGCCTTGAAATGTTTGGACATCTCACAAAACACAGTGCTGGTCTACTGCATTGATGACATTATGCTAATCAAGTTAGATTGATAAAAATTGGAAGCCTTGGTGAAACATGTTTACTCCAGAAAAATAAGAAGAAAAACCCTACAAATTGTTAGGGGTCCACCAAATCAGTAAAGAATTATGAGGTCCAGAGCATAATTTTTGTGTCCTATTTAAGAAATATTTGCTGTAGGGCGCTGGGGTGGCTCACTTTGTTAAATGTCTGTGTTCGGCTCACAGCTCATGAGTTCAAGTCCTGCGTTGGGCTCTATTCTAACAGCTCAGAGCCTGGAGCCTGCTTCTGACTCTGTGTCTCCCTCTCTCTCTCTGTGTTCCTCCTCTACTTGCTATCTCTTTCTCTCTCTCTAAAGTAAATAAAAAATTCAAAAAATTAAACAAGAAATATTTGCCTATTTCTTAGTCATGTTTTCTTATAATATATTTATTATCTTACTTTCATATTTAGACTTATGATCCATCTGGAATTGATTTTTTTGTATGTGGTAAGGCAAGTGGTAAGCATTCATTTCTTCTGTAGTATTAATAAATATCCCCAAGTTCTTTTATTGAACTCCTGCCTCCAAGAAAACAACTTTCTCCATTGCTCTATAGTATCACCTTTGAAAAGTCAAATTACCTTACATCTGTGCTTCTTTCTTAGGTCTCTCTCTCTTGACCATTTGCCTATTTTCTATCTTTGTGCCAATAGAATACTGATTTAATAACTATAAAACTTTTAATCGATCTTAGTATCTGGTAGGGAAAGTACTCCAGTTTTTTTCTTTTAATTACCTTGGATATTCTCTGCCTCTGAATTTCCATATATATTTTAGAATCTGCTTATCAATTTCCTTTCAAATAATCTTCTGGAACATTACCGAAGTTGTTTTGAATCTATACATAATTTTAGGAGAAATGACATCTTAATCCATATATATGGATATAGCTGTATTTATTTAGGATTTATTTCCATTTCTGTCAATTTTTTGCAGCCAGTAACGTTTTGAATCACATGTTTTTATAGATTTATTATTAGGTATTTGATGACTTTGGGTACTATTATGATTGTCTATTTTATGTGTCATTTTCTATTTATTTTCTGGAATACAAATAAATTTTGCATATGGTCATTGTATCCAGTGACTTTATTAAATTCACTTATTAATTTAAGTTGCTGATAGATTCTTTTAGATTTTGACTGTACACAGTCATATGTCTTATGAATGTAATTTCTTCCTTTATGATTTTTATGCCTTTTCTTTTTCTCCTTTATTGCATTGGCTAGGGTATCTAATACTATGTTGAAAATAAGTGGTAATAGCAAATATGTCCTTGTATCATTCCTTATGTCAGAGGGAAACATTCAACAATTTACCTTTTTCAATGTTTTTTTTTTTTTTTTAATTTATTTCTGAGAGAGAAAGAGAGACAGAATCCAACACAGGCTTCAGGCTCTGAGCTAGCTGTCAGCACAAAGCCAGATGCGGGGCTCGAACCCACAAACAGCGAGATCATGACCCGAGCTGAAGCTGGACGCTTAACCAACTGAGCCACCCAGGTGCCCCAATAATTTAAGTATAACGTAAGCTGTAATTTTTCATAGATGCCCTTTATCAGATCAAGGATGTTCCCTCTATTTCTATTTTTCTGAGAGTCTTTTATCATGAGCAGATGTTGGATTTTATCAAATTCTTTTTTCTGCAACTACCGAGATGATCATATGATTTTTCTTTTCTTCCCTGTTATTCTGATGAGTTACATTGGAGTTTCCATCCCGTCCCTCCCCCCCCAATCCCCACCCTTACTTTTCTGGAATAAGCCTCACTTAGTTATGATTATCCATTTTATATACCAGTTGATTAAATTTGTTGATTTTGTGTTTAGGATTTTTGCATATATGTTTATAATAAAGATTGATAAACCAGCTTCATAAAGTAACATTTTTTTCCTTCTCATTACAAATGCTTTAGAAAACCAGAAATTATATGATGCGAAGGGTGCTTTAGGGGGTTTATTTTGTAATGTACAGGATGTAGAACGGATTCGTGTAGGAAAGGGGTGGTGAAGGATTAGTGGGCTACTGGAGTGTTAAGAGAAGAGCTTGGACTAGTTTGGCTCAAGTGGAAATGAAAAGGAAGCATAGACTGAGTGGTTAGCTCCTGATTAGTTAGAAGGGTAACACTGTGAAATAGACAAGTTAGGAGAAGCTGATTAAGGCTTGGAGAAGAGCAAAAATAATGAGTTGAGCTGAAGTAAAATCTTTATCTTCATCATAATTATCACCATCATTTGAATCCATACAAAGGAATGACTGCAATTTAAGAAATTGCAAATGCAATCATCGCATTTGCATGAAAGAAATCATCGCAAATGCATGAAATTACATGATTGGTTAGTATGTGAATGTTGCTTTGTAGCTAATTTTTAAAATTTCCATTCATAATCACAAAAGGTTAGATAATCTTATTTTCGTTGAACACTTTACAATGGGGTCCGAGCTTCGCAACCTAATACAGCACATTTCAATACACATTGAGCTGTTCCTTCCTTAGCCACCAGGTGGCGACTAGCAGCCTACGTCGCACTCCTGCTTCTCCCTCCTCTTCCTAGGCTGCCCAGCTCCCGGGAGCGCGCACGCCCGAGAGTCCACGCCGGTGGCGGGAGCTGTGGCCGCGCACGTCGGTCAGCTGCTGTAACGCTTCCGCACGTGGTACCCCATCCAGAGGACCCGGACCCATGTGGAAGCTGCTCCCGGTTGCGGGCCAGGCCCGAGGTAAGGGCGAAGGGAGATTCCCCCGGGACTCTTTTCCCCGGGAGCAGTTGCCGTGGGGAGAGGGGCGCCGAGGAGTGGGGCTTCCGGTCCTTCTTGTCCCTCTCCCCGCCTTCCGGCGCCGCCTTCGTCTCCGCCCCGGGAGGCTGCGGAAGCGGGGTGCGGGGACCGCGCGTACGGGGTGAGGGACCGCGGTGTCTTCCTGGGCGGCGCGGTGCTTTTGAACGCGGTTTTGCCGGGCGGTGCAGCGGCGTGGGGCTCGGGGCCTGTCCGCGGCGGCGGCGGCGTCCCGGCCCCGCCTTCCGCCTGGTGCTGGGGGCTTGGGACCAGCTCTGACCCGGCTTGCAGGCCCTGCGGAATTGCATCTTGGCTGCCCCTTGTGTCCTTCAGGCTTTTAAGCTTTGGGCGAAACACCAGAATAAGTTATCACAGGCCAGACCGCACGACGGCAACAGATGACTTTGTCTTCAGCACATTGTTTAATTTTGTGAAAAACCGGACATGACTTGGATACGTGGCAACCACAGGAATGCATAATTTCAGTTTTGTTTTTAGAGCCTTTTTTTCCTCATCAGAACTGAAAAAGTAGATTTTTTTTTTCCTGCTCTGTATTTTCAGCAGTGGCAGGTGGTTATTAGCTCCCGTTAATTGGTTACCTAGTGCGTCCGAGACCTTGTTAAGCAGATGTAGCCTGTGACCAGGCGTTTACATTATGATCCTCGAAAGATCTACCTCGAAGCGCAGTTTACTAACAGTGTAGAAAGATTAGGCCAAACGAATGATTAGGAAAACGAGTACTATCGAGACTAAAGCTCAGGGCCTCACTGTGAACTTGGAGCAGTGCTGAGGTGGAACGTAAGCTGTTGGGGGTCAAGTGCGAGTCAGTTGCTTTCCAGGAGCAGCTGTGGCCTGTGGCTGGCTCTCAGTTCCCCTAGCCAGATAGGAAGCAGTAGAAAAATGCCTCTAGCAGCAGGGGCCAGCATTCTTAACGTTTAGGGCGTTGTGAACCCTTTTCAGAATCTAATGGACACTGCGGGCCCATTCCTCTAGAAGAAAAAGTGAGTAAACCAAGGCACAGATTTTTTCCTTGAAAGAGCCCCACTCTTAAGCTAAGAGTTTCTGATGATCAAAATATGATCCAAACATGGATTCCTTGGTTCCTTTCTACTGGTGAGTTTATCCGCTTTAATTTCCCTACCACTCTGGTGATGGACTCCTGGGCTCCCATACTAAACTATACTACGCTCCAATAAGTATGCTGTTAAACCAACAATTTGTGATTTCAACATTAAAAAAAAAAAAAAACTAATAACATTTTCTCACTTGTTTGAAATGCTACCTTTAACATAAAAGCAAAATTCCTCAAAATATACACTTAAATCAGGCCTGAACTTTTGCATTGATCCATGTTGTTTACTCCTGATATCACACGTTTTAATTACTTTAGCTTTATGACATAGTTTACCATCTGGTAGGGGAAGTTCCTATAATATTCAGATTTTTCTTTACAATTTTTTGCATTAATTTCCCAGTGGATTTTTTAATCTATCAGGTTCCAGACATAGTATTGTGATTTTTATTTGGTAATGCATGATATATATGTTTATTTGAGCAAGCACTGACACTTTTCAATATTTTCTCTTTAGAAAATGCTCGAGTTTTCCATTTATTTATATAATCTTTTGGATCCTTCAGTGAGACTTTACTAGAAAAAAATAAATAAGTTTGATTTATATCAAGTTGATTATTAACATTTAAATAGCAGAATAAAAATATTTAAGTATTTTCGTACCTATATATGTGTATATTTATGTGTCTATATGTTTATTTTTTTTTTAATTCTTAGAACCATTCCGACTTTTGACCAATGTTGAGTATGTTGTTGGAAGGAAAAACTGTGGCATTCTAATTGAAGGTGATCAGTCGATCAGTCGAAATCATGCTGTGTTAACTGCTAACTTTTCTGTAACCATCCCGGTATGTTACTAATTTTATTTTACTAGCTGATAGGAAGGGGGTTGAAATTATAGGATTACTTTGGTGTCTATATAAGAGAGATTGTAGGATTTTTAATTAAATAAAGGTGTTCTTTAAATGTTAAATACTTAACATTTTGGTAGTCGTACCACTGATACTTATTTAGTTTGGTATTTGAAGTTTCTGTTCCCATGTTTTACTCTCTTGTAGTAATTTAGAAACTCAGAGAAAGTAGAACACATTTACACTTACGTAATGCGCATTAAGTACTTACTGTGTGTTTCACTGTGCCAAGCCTGACAGTAGAGCAGTGACCAGACTGTCACCCTCCTTTATTTAAAGAGTTTGTAAGCTGACAGGCATTTACTTTATAATGTAGGTTTCCACAGTGGGAATTGGTTTGTTTTATTAGGAAAAACAGCTGTTGCTTATGTCCCATAGCTCCTTTGAATGGCTTTCCGTTTGTTTTGGTTTATTAGTTATTTTAATTATAACAGTAGGTACTAAAATTATTATGTATATATGTTAACGACAGTGCTCATGATAATGCTGGTGATGATAAGAAAGAAAAACCATTATTTTGAGTAAAGACTATATGTGAAATGTTGGATCTGTTCAGTAACATTTATGCTTTGTGTCTGTATTCTTTTAAATATAGAAGAAGATTATTGTTAAAATTCCTAAAGGAAAAATAAAATTGTTACTGCAGGTCAGACACTCTAGCCTTTTCTCATTGGACCATTTTTTACTATGTTATTTTGATAATGTAAAAAAAAAAAAAAAAAACCCTTAGGAAGGAAGCTGTCATGCACGAAACAGACTATACGAAAATAAGGATTTGTCAAATGTGTGAAATTGAGGGGTCAGAAAAATCTCCACTGACTTCAGAAAATAAAATGCATGTTCAAAGAGGGGTGATCATGGAATTAAGACATTTGCCATTAATTTCTAGCTGAGTGATGATTCTATGCAGGTAACCAAAACAATAACTATTGCTTAATGTGTTGAGAAGTTAGACATCTATCAATTGCCTATTCAAAAAGTTACCAGCGTTTTATTTTGAAACCTTTTCCCCTAGGAATTGAGTAGTAAAAGTCTTTAAATTAGGTATTGATTTTTCCTCCCCAGAGTCAAACAGATGAAATTCCTATATTGACAATAAAAGATAATTCTAAGTATGGTACCTTTGTTAATGAGGAAAAAATGCAGACTGGGTTTTCCCAAGCTTTGAAGACAGGGGACAGAGTTACTTTTGGAGTGTTTGAAAGTAAATTCAGGTAAGAATTTTTTAAGTTGATACTAAAAATGGATGGCTTTGTTTTTCAGTAGTCAAATTTTAAAGGATATGGTATTTATAGATAATGAAGACCATCTTATTTAGTTCCTTCTTAGCACGTTAGTAAACTTTGCATCCTGTGTGGTTAGTGCTCTGCCCATCATAGCTAGTGCCAAGGGTGAATAAGAGTTTGAATGGTCTCTGAGGACCTTGATGGGAGCTACGTTTGTCTGATTCCATATAGATAAAAGTATAACATTAATTTTGATCATTATTTTTTTTAAGTGCAACTTAAGACTTAGGAAGTGATAATTTTATAAATTAGAAAGTTTAATAACACTTAAAAGTTAAGATAACAGCATGTGACATGAGCTTTAAGTACTAGAAGTTGCCATCTCTGGAGCTATGGTAACACAACTTTACCTACCTTATTCTCATTTACAGAGTAGAATATGAGCCTTTGGTTGCATGCTCTTCTTGTTTAGATGCTTCTGGGAAAACTGCTTTAAATCAAGCTATATTGCAACTTGGAGGACTTACTGTAAATAATTGGACAGAAGAATGTACTCATCTTGTCATGATATCAGTCAAAGTTACCATTAAAGTAGGTTGAATGCCTTGATATTATGTTAAAATAAGTTCTGTGAATTTAAGCTTACTTCCCCACTATACATAAGCCATTTACTTTAAAACTATCAGAACTGTTAGTTGTGGATTTATATATGTTAATGCATGCCTTTGTGTACCATTTAGGCTAGAATGACTTTTCAGATAACTTGTTTATTATTTGAGACAAGCAACAGCACATAAAATTATATTTCAGGTTTTGATTTGGCATTTTGAAAATGATTTCTGGTATACTTTCACCAATAAGTTTATTACAGTGCATAGTTGGTATCTTTAGTCTAAAGCAAAGTGCTGGAAGTCAACTGCCAGTCTCCAAAGTTAGCATCTCTAGTCTCTTCTATCAAATTGTCTTCCTCCAGCTCATCTCATGGTCTCATGCTCTCTTACTTAGTTTCTGTTTGGTATTTAATGCCCTAATCACAGAACTTTTAAGTTCGTACTGCTTAATATTGTCTTTATTTATCTTAACAATCTAGAGATATGTTCGTAGATATACACTATTAGAAGGTACTGACTCTTCATTAAAGCAGTGATATATTTTGGTGTGTTTTCACATTTTGCATCTTCATCAGATTCGGTTGTATCCAAAGCTAATTGAAGAATGACATTGGGAGTTGATTTGTCTCCTTTTAAACAGGTTGACTATAGATAATGTGAGGTTGCTTTAGGTTAGTATCTGTAGTGAAAAACAACACATATTTAGATTCTTTTATTAGATGATACAAATATCCATTAATATCTAATATAATTAGAATGTATATATTTTAGCTAAACAGATATCATAGAGAAAGGCTTGCTGTTCAGATTGAACCTCAAGTTAAACTTGTATGTTGGTGGGGTTATCTCTGATCAAGGATCATTCTATCTTTGCAGGTTAATGAAATCAATTTATAAATTCAGAGTGATGAACCTCCTGAGTACTACTTTCTGCTAATAAATCAGAATGTCCATTTATTAGCTTATAGTAGGGATGCACCTTTTTAGTGACTACATATTTATGTGTGACTCCCCTTAAGGATAATAAGGGGACACAGTCTTGAAGATATTAAGGTACCTGAGAAGTGAAATTTAGGTAATCATGCACTCTCTTGGTGGTTATGAAATAAGAGTAAAGGCAGTTGGAATTCCTTGAGAGGTATTGTGCTGAGTCTGTGACAGACCTGGAACTAGCATTCATTCATCAGAGTCCACACTATTCCAGTGACTGGGGTACTAATTGCAGCGGATATTAGAGAGTCTCTGGATACACACCAGCAATGACTTGTTTTAGCAGTCCTTTTCAGTACTTTTCATCAGTCATGTGCCAAAAAAGAAAACCTAGTTATTGTATTATTTTTGGGTAAATTATCCAAAAGTACAGGTTGCCTTATGTTTTTATAATCATTAAATGTCAGAACTCAAAGAAAACTTAAGAAATTTTTATTTTCTGAAGAAGAAACTAAGGCTTGACCAGTTAAAGCCCTTACCCAGGATCACATGTATTGGCGCTTACTCGGTCCAGTGTTGAATTGCACATGGCTGCTTCCTGCCAGAATTCAGTTATTTCACTCATATTTCACGTTAGTGTGCTCAGAGTTCATTCTTGAGAGGCACCCTAAGTTGCTTCCTCATATTTAAGTACTACCTCGTGTTGTTAGAAACATAGTTAGAAATTCTTCAGTTGGATTATTTCCTAAAATTACGGTGAATCTTTATATTCAGTGGTGGTGCTTTCTAATCTTTTTCAGATTTTATGGTATATTTGATGTTGATAGTTTAGTTCACTTGCTGGTTGAGGTTTCTCTACCCCCACTCTCCCTGATCTCTGTATATTTATTTTGAGCTTTTACCCCAGCTGAAACTGTTGCTTTTTTTTACTTTCTCAAAAATACTTGATTCTACAGTTATAATCTGTTCTCAAAAGGTATTAGGCAGAAAAGATCTTAAAACTCATGTTTATCTCTTAATAAGTCTTCTCGGGTAGTTGTTAGACTTACTGAATTCTATGATCTACTTTTTTACATTTAATGTCTTTTACATTGGAATACATTTTAAAATTGATTTATATTTTATGTTGTTCAACCCTTCCCAAAACAGTTTTTTTTTTTTTTTTTTTAAATGTTCATTTATTTTTTGAGAGGGAGAGGGAGCGCGAGCAGGGGAGGGGCAGAGAGAGAGGGAGACACACAATCCGGAGCAGGCTCCTGGCTCTGAGCTGTCAGCACAGAGACTGCTGCAGGGCTCGAACTCAACTGCAAGATCATGACCTGAGCCAAAGTTGGACACTTAACCAACTGAGCCACCCAGGCGCTCCCTCCCCAAAACAGTTTTTAAATTAATATTGTAATTGATGATTTCTTAAAACCAAATCATTCTATACAGATTTGTACTAAAACTAAGTTAGTGGCCAAATATTGACTTGAATTTTGTATATTGTGGCTCTTTTATAAATTTAGAGAGAGATGAAAGGAAAAACATAATAGAACAGCCTCTTTGTAGTTTCTTAAAAAAAAAAAAAAACAACTAGCACATGAGTATATGTATTCACATGTTTTCTTCTTTTCAGACAATATGTGCCCTCATTTGTGGACGTCCAATTGTAAAACCAGAATATTTTACTGAATTTCTTAAAGCAGTTGAGTCCAATAAACAGCCTCCACAAATTGAAAGGTATATCCTATATATATATATTTTTAACTTACACTGGTTTATGATATGATATGATATGATATGATAAAGGATGCTAACCAACAGCCAAATGAAGACATGCACAGGGCAAGGTATGGGGAAAGGGCAAGCAGCTTGCACGCCCTCTGCAGACACACTACCCTCCCTGTACATTCGTATGTTCACCTACGTGGAAACTCCTACATTGTGCATTGAAAATCTAATATGACATACAGAATCTGATAGTGCTGATTTTATGTAGGCTTAACATAAAATATAAAACATAAAACCTCTTTAAGACTGTTTTAGGATGTAGTGTTCAGTTTTACAAAGTTTTTTTTGTTAGTATATAAAGAAGAGTTTGTTGTTCCCGATCTCAGTGAATGAAACAAATGTTACATATATGCCAATATTTAAACCAAAAAGTTGAAGGACAGCAAATGGCACAGAGGTACAGTCAGAGGCCCGTATTCCAATGCCTGGCGTCATGCAAGCAGGACCCCCTGAATTGTGTGGGGCAGCAACGTCATTGTGTAGAGTCACGTAGTCCTGGGCTAGAATATTAATTGCACTGTGGCCTTGGGAATGGAGCTTATTTCTTCTGAGCATCAGTTACCTCCTTTGAAAAATGAGATGAATTCTTGTCCTGTAATTAAGTATTTAGTAGTGGTGTTTTTTTAAGTAACAGTATACACAGTCTGAGTATGCCCTGGCACCATAATAGGTGCTTGTTAAAAGAAATGTTCCTAATTGCAATCATGTCTGGTATGACCCATAGTAGCTTTATTACGATGATGATTTGAGATAACTGCTAAATTTGTGAACCACCAGATTAAAGGATCTATCTACTGGATATATTGTATTTCTGATGCTTTGAAGTAATATAAAGCTATGGTTGAGGAGGAAGATGTTTAGATTTTTATTTTCAGATTTCATGGTTGAATTGCTGGTGACTATTAAAATGGTGAGTGTTTTTAGTCAACTTAGCATAAGAACATGCTTGGTTAAATTTTTTTTTTTAATGTTTTTATTTATTTCTGAGAGAGAGAGACAGCGTGAGCAGGGAGGGTCAGAAAGAGAGAGGGAGACACAGAATCTGAAGCAGGCTCCAGGCTCTGAGCTGTCAGCACAGAGCCTGATGCGGGACTCAAACCCACAAACCGTGAGATCATGACCTGAGCCAAAATTGTATGCTTAACTGACTGAGCCACCCAGGTGCCCCAGAACATGTTTGGTTAAAATATATGTCGAATGATTATAACTTTTATGCCATAGTAGGTATACTTTATAAGTTCATCTGAATCTCTATAGGGTAACTTTGAATATTTGAAGCTTTAAAAATCTAAAATGTTATGTACGTTAAGAATTATATTAGTTGTAAAATATCGTTAGCTGTCATAAACTGTTTTGCCCAGTGCAGGTTTTGTGTGTGTGTGTGTGTGTGTGTGTGTGTGTGTGTGTGTGTGTGTGTCTCTGTGCGCGCGCGCATCTGTTTTAGGTACAATTTATACATAATAATGTGTGTGTGCTTTTTTTATGTATCTGCTTTTATTTATTTAAAATTTTTTTTAATGTTTTATTTATTTCTGAGAGAGACAGCATGAATAGGGGAGGGCCAGAGAGAGAAAGGGAGACACAGAATCCGAAACAGGATCCAGCTCTGAGCTAGCTGTCAGCACAGAGCCTGACGCGAGGCTTGATCCCGCAAACCGCGAAATCATGACCTGAGCCGAAGTCGGTTGCTTAACCAACTGAGCCACCCAGGTGCCCCTTTGTTATGTATCTGCTTTTAAAAGTAACTGAAAGATATTTCTCCTTGTTTTTATTTTTCACATGGGAGGTTTCTTTTATATTGAGGTTAACTCATAATGTATATTTTTGGACTCTACAAAGAGGTCCTCAGATATTAAAATAGTGTTTCTAAAACCTTTTTTGAATCCTAGGCTCCTGTGAGAGCAGGAAAACACAGTCTTTACTCTAAAAATTTCACTTACGGACTACCAACTTGCATAGTATCTCAACAGAATTACATTTTCCTCTGAAGCCTCTTCATGATCCTTCCTGTGGAAGCCAATAAATCCTATAAATAATGACCTTTGCTACAGATAATAAATGATTGTTAATTCTGCATTACTTGGGAGTAGAGGTGTCTGATAGGTTTCTACTGCTGATAATATATGATTTATGGTCTTGAGGTTTTTAGATTTAGTTGTTGATTTCTACTTACTGTTCAGACTCACTCAAGTATATTTAACCTGGATCTGTTTTTGAATGTAGGTTCCTCATAATTTTTTGCTGGCTTCAATTTATGACTGTATTAACTTAGATGACTATAATCTAACAGCTATAAGGTTATTCAGTAACTTCTAATTCATTGTTAAGCATGAAAAGCATTTATATTAGCCATGTTTGATATTGGCAACTGATGATCAAATTTCAATACTATTTTACAATGTGTAGTTTTTTGCCCTACTAGATTTGAGTACCTATTGGGATCCATTTTGATACCCATGTTGAAGTCTTATTTGACTACTCAACTGTCAAATAGAAAAAGGATTAAATTTAAATATTAAATAGGATGGGTTACAAAAGGTTTATGAAACTGTGGTGGCTCTTTAATAAAATGTAACTACCTCTTTTTTTAGTTCTGAAAAAGCATTATCACTGGATTTAAAATAAGAGATATTTTGGGGGTGTCTGGGTGGCTTGTCTTGTTAAGCATCTAACTTTTGGTTTTGGCTCAGGTCATGATTTCGTAGTTTGTGAGTTTGAGCCCTGCATTGCGCTCTGCACTGACAGCACAGAGCTTGCTTTGGTATTCTCTTTCTCTTCCTCTCTTTGCCCCTCCACCACTTGTTCCCTCCCTCCCTCCTCCTCCTCCTCCTCTCTCTGTCTCAAAATAAATAAATAAACTTTGAAAAAAAAATAGAATAAGAGGTATATTTTTAACCTAACAAAAAGTACAATTCTGTTTAGTGCGGTTATATCTTCATCTTTGCTCTGTTACCAAGAGACAGGGTAAGACAGAATTTAACCTTCATGTGCCTGACATGTTTTGTGAGATCTCATTTGCCTATATTGTCATCAAAATACTAATGTTGATGAAGTCACTTTTAGAAGACTCCATCTAAAAGTATTGAATTTTGATAATTTATACTTTATTAAAGGAAGTTCATTAAAATAATTGTGTATTTTCTGAGTGTAAAGAGATATCCCTTAGAAAAGAGGAGTTACCTTTTATTTGAAATTTTAGTCTTATATTGTGCACTGCTCTTTCAGTTACTGTAGTTCAAATAACAAGCATTCTCTTTGGGAAAACACCGTTGGGAGAAAATTAGTATATGCATTTATACGCAAGTTGCTGAATGTGCTGAGATAACAAGGCCTGACCACCCTATATACCCGGGTCATTTCTCCTGGTTTGCAGTGAGAAGCCTTGAGGAAGAGGTAATGTCCCTCCAGGCACAAAGAACAGGCCTCCTAATAGCTTGCTATGAAACTCAGTGGATTCTTAAGTTCAGTGTTTCTCTCTCCTGTAACACTACCTACTGTTTGTGCCTTTTATACCATGCCCACGGGACTGGTCAGGGAGGAGATCTGCCACAAGTTCGGTGAGGCTTGCCGCTCACTTTGTCTCTGACCCAGGAGTCTTGTGTCTTCTGCCCACATCCAAGAAACAGGAACAGGCTCTTGGCTTGTAATCAGATATGAGACCCAAGAAACACATTAGTCTGAAACAATCTTAGCTTAAGAAGTTTATGGAGTTGACTGTATGTAATCAATCAAAATTCAAGGCAAAGAAATTTAACATATAGCAGAAATTTTTTACTGGCAATATAACCTCACATTTACAAGGTGTGGATGTCAGTGTAATTCAGGCCTTTTAAAGATCACCAAAAGAAAGCAGTATAGTAAGTTCTTATACAAATCATAAACATGCCCACAGGACTAATGAGATAGCAAGCTATCCAGATGTTGGGCAAATGAACATTGTGGCTTGAAATACAGTTTCTTTGGCCGGAATTCTATGTGAATTGAGAAAAATTATGTATTTGGATAATCTTGAGACAAATGAAGATGATGTGCTTTGAATTAGATGAAATTTATTGAAGTAAATGTAAAGAATTTAAAAAGAAAAAAATGTGCATAGGAAAAGTCAGTATTTCTGATTAATACTTTATAGAATTTGTGAATTATATGTAATAGTTACTATATAATAAAACATAATCATTTGTAGCTTTTGAAGTTTCTATATAAGTGAGCCAAAAATTGTTTTAATTTTTTCATTATAGAAAATGGGAGATTGCATTTGTGGTAGCCTAGTAGTCAGGCAGTGTGCTTCTAACCTTGGTCTTTGCCAAGTTAATTAGTTCTTACTAACTGTCAAACCACTGTAACCTCAGAAATGCTTTAAAACTTCTAGAATGTATTGCTTCACAAATACTGATGTTTAGTGATGTTTTCTCACATTTATTGTTAGTTTCCTTTCTTGTTCTCATCCTTACGTTATTAAGAGAAAAAGACTTGTCTGAGTGTATAAAGTTCAGAACATAGTGTATTATTTATCACTGTGTTATCAATTATTTATACATATATACATATATATCGTATGCATACACATATATGTATATATATGACTCCAACATTTGGTTAGATTCTTCACAATACAGTAATGTATTTTTTTTTAAGATCAGACTTAGTGGCTCAAATTTACCAGTGTTTTTAAAAGAAAACCAAAATACATTTTTTTCAGTACCAGAATGTTATTTTATTATTTTTTTAATGTTTATTTTTGAGAGCAAGAGAGAGTGCAGTTGAGGGAGGGGCAGAGAGGGAAGGACACAGAATCCAAAGCAGGCTCCTTGCTGTCAGCACAGAGCCCGACATAGGGCTTGAACCCACAAACCATGAGCCCATGAGCTGAGCCACCATAAGATACTCAACCGACCGAGTCACCCAGGTACCCCGTCAGTCCCAGAATCTTAATGGTCAAGTCTATATATTGAGGGATGTTTATACTTTTAATTTATTAGATGAAGTTTTAATTTAGATCTTGCACTATCAGTTTATTTATTAACAGATATTCCTGAATGCCTACCACAAATTAAGCAAGATAGACCTGAGGATATAGTGATGAGCCAAAAAGCATTACAGTTTCTGCCTTCATGGCACTTGGTAGAAGAGCCAGACGTTGAAAAAATCATGCACGTTAAAGTTAGAACTCTGGTGGGACCATCCAGGAAACCAAAGGGTAGGTATATCTTGCTCCTGTCTTTAGGAACCTGGTTCACGGTTTAACAAATGTTCACTCCTTTTTTTGTTATTTGTTTGCTTAATGTTTAATTTTGAGAGACAGAGAAAGAGCTTGAGCAGGGGAGGGGCAGAGAGAGAAAATCCCAAGCAGGCTCCACCCTTTCAGCACAGAACCCCACAGGAGGCTCCAACTCATGAACTGTGAGATTATGACCTGAGCCAAAACCAAAAGATGGATGCATAACGGACTGACCCACCCAGGTGCTCCAACAAATGTTCACTCGGTTGAACTAAACTACAGTTAACTGATCTCTGGGTAAAATAAACCACTCTTTGTGGCAGAATTAAGAAAGACAGTATGAGGGCGCCTGGGTGGCTCAGTCGGTTAAACTTCCGACTTCAGCTCCGGTCATAATCTTACGGTTCATGGGTTCAAGCCCTGCGTCAGGCTCTGTGCTGATAGCTAGCTCAGAGCCTGGAGCCTGTTTCAGATTCTGTATCTCCCTCCCTCTCTGACCCTCCCCTGTTCATGCTGTCTCTCTTTCTCTCTCACAGAAATAAAAAAAAAAAAAAAAAAAAAAAGACAGTATGAATAACACAATGGTGTAGATAATTTAAAAATCATTTTAGTGTCATTGGAAAGCTGTAAGACTCGCACACCTCCTCAGTCATATGTATGTGTTAAATGTACATACCACTTTTGCCTGGGTATGGCTCCATCATCCAGTGTACATTACTGTGTACACTCATTTGTAAACTAGCCATTTGTGTATAAGTGAAGTCTTAGTTGCCTTTCACGCTGAAAGAAGAGTGAAATATGGGAGAATTCTCGTTAAAAGGGAGAAGATAAAAGGCATATTAAAAATTTATCCTAGGGGCACCTGGGGATCAGTCAGTTAAGTGTCTGACTCTTGGTCTCAGCTCAGATCTTAATCCCAAGGTGTGATTTCAAGCCTCATGTTGGGCTCCATGCTGGGGATAAAGCCTACTTAAAAAAAAGAAAAAAAAATTTATCTTCTGAATTAGATAGAATACTAATTTTCTAGCATTATTTTCTTACTGTAGATTTAATTTTAACAGTTAAAATAGTTTTCACTATTCTCAGTATAACTTTAAAAGTAAATAAATAGAATCTTAAAATCCTTTGTTTAGAAAAATCAGAATAATGCAATGGGCTCCATTTTATCCTGTTGACTAAGTCAGCTGTTGCCTGTAGATAGCTCATTTATTTGAGATTGCAAGTTCTAGGAATCACTATTTTAGAATATATGTACAACATCCGTTGTAGCAGGTTGAAACATGTGCATTTGTAGTTTTAATCAGTTATCAGAATTAAAAAAAAATTGCTTAATCATGACTTAGCTGTCTTTGTGAAATATGTATGTGGCCAAGGAAAAAACTATGGGACGAAAAAAATGTAAAGAAGGGATGGCGAGGGGTCACCTGGGTGGCTCAGCGGTTAAATGTCCGACTTCGGCCCAGGTCTTACAGTTCATGAGCACGAGCCCCTCATTGGGCTCTGCACTGAGAGCTCAGACCCTGGAACCTGCTTGGGATTCTGTGTCTCCCTCCCCTCCCCACCCCCAACCTTCCTTTGATCACGCTGTTTCTCAAAACTAAACATTAAAAAAATTTTTCTTTTAATGTGGGATGGTGACTCTCATGACCAAAGTATTTTTACCACATTGGCTGTTTGCTCTCTGCAGATGGTTAACTCTTGATTGTGTAGTGACTAATTGTGCAGTTTAGGAATTTCCCGTCCTGCATTGTCTCCTTATGATCACCATGCTGTGTTGGTAATTTTTTTTTAATTTAAGGTTTTATTTTTATTTAAAACAGTTTTAGGTTCATAGCAAAATTGAGAGGCAGCTACAGAGGTTTCCCACATACACATGCAGTGTCTCCTCCGTTAAGAGTATTCCCCATCAGGGGCGCCTGGGTGGCTTAGTCGGTTAAGCGTCCGACTTTCGCTTAGGTCATGATCTCGCAGTTCGTGAGTTCGGGCCCCGTATCGGGCTCTGTGCTGACTGCCAGCTCAGAGCCTAGAGCCTGTTTCAGAGTCTGTGTCTCCCTCTCTCTCTGACCCTCCCCTGCTCACGCTGTCTCTCTCTCTCTCTCCTAGAAATAAAAATTAAAAAATTAAAAAAAAAAAAATAGTATTCCCCATCAAAGTGGCACATGTGTTAAAGTTGACGAGCTTACATTGACACATCATAATCACCCAAAGTCCACAGTTTACATTAGGGTTTACTCTTGGTGTTGTTCGTGTGGTGGGTTTGGATAAATGTGTAATGACATGTATCTGTCGTTATAGCGTCAT
Organism: Hyaena hyaena; assembly: GCF_003009895.1. Lineage (NCBI taxonomy): Eukaryota > Metazoa > Chordata > Mammalia > Carnivora > Hyaenidae > Hyaena > Hyaena hyaena. The sequence continues at coordinate 1,952,702 of NW_024080810.1, forward strand.
AGTGTTTTCATTGCCCTGAAAACGGTCATTGTTCCCGCTCCCCCAGCTCCCAGCCACCACTGATCTTTTACTGTCTCTGTAGTTCTGCCTTTTACAAAATGTCATACAGTTGGAATAAAATAGTAGGTAGCCCTTTCATAATGCCTTTTTTTCACTTAGTAATATGCATTTAAAGTTTTTTCATATCTAGGTTGCTCATTCCTTTCTAGTGCTGAATAGTATTCCATTGTTTGAATGTACTACGGTTATTTATCCATTCACCTACTGAAGCACATCTTGGTTGCTTCCAAGTTACGGTAATTAAGAATAAAGCTGCATCAGGGGACCTGGGTGGCTTCGTCGGTTAAGCATCCAATTCCTGGTTTTGGCTCAGGTCACGATCTCATGGTTTGTGAGTTCAGGCCCCACATTGGGTTCTGTGCTGACGGTGCAGAGCCTGCTTGAGATTCTCTCTCTTTTCTCATTGTCCCTACCCCACTTGTGCAGGCACATGCACACTCCCTTTCTCTCAAAATAAAGTTAAAAATAAAAAAAGAAATAAAGCTGCTCTTGACATTCATGTGTAGGTTTTTGTATGGACATAAGTTTTCAGCTCTTTTGGATAAATACCAGGGAATGTGATTGCTGCATCATACAGTAAGGATGGGTTTAGTTTTTGAGAGAAAGTGCCAAACTGTCTTCCAAAGTGACTTTGCCATTTTGCATTCCCAACAGCAATGAATGAAAGTTCCTGTCACTCCATGTCCTCATGAGCTTTTGGTGGTGTTTGTGTTCTGGGTTTTGGCCATTCTCATATGTGGGTAATAGGATCTCATTGCTGCTCTGATTTGCATTTCCCTGGTAACATTATGTTGAGCATCTCATGATTATTTGCTACCTGTATATTTCCTTGGTGAGGTAGCTGTTAAGATTTTGGCTCATTTTTTAAATCAGGTTGTTCTTACTGTTGAGTTTTGAGAGTTCTTTGTATATTTTGGATAACATTCCTTTATCTGATGTGTCTTATGCCGATATTTTCTCCCAGTTACTGGTTTTGTCGTCCATTTTCTTGACATTGCCTTTCAGAGAGCAGAAATTTTAAATTTTAATGAAGTCTAGCTTATCAATTATTTCATTCATAGATCATGTCTGATGTTGTATCTAAAAAGTCATTGCCATAACTAAGGCCATCTGTATTTTCTCCTATGTTATTTTCTAGTAGCTTTATTTTTATATTTCGGTCTGTGATCCATTTTGAGTTAATTTTGTGAAGACTGTAGGGCCTGAGTCTGGATTTGGTTTATTTGCACATGAATGTCTAGTATCATCTTTTGTTGGAAAGACTGAGCTTGGGGCACCTGAGGTGCTCAGTCAGTTTAGCGTCCACCTTCGGCTCCGGTCATGATTTAGGGGTTCACGAGTTAGAGCCCTGCTTTGGGCTCTGTGCTAACAGCTCAGAGCCTGGAGCCTGCTTCATATTCTGTATCTCCCTCTCTCTCTGCCCCTCTCCTGCCCATTCTCTCTCCTCTCTCTCCTTCTCTCTCAAAATAAATTTTAAAAACATTAAAAAAAAAAAAAAGACAGCTCCTGTACTGTCTTTGTTCCTTGTCAAAGATCAGTTGAGTAGATTTATGTGAGCTTGTTTCTGGATTCTCTATTCTATTTGGTCTATTTTTTTCATAATACCAGACTCTCTTGATTACTGTAGGTTTATAGTAAATCTTGAATTCGGGTAGTATTAGTACTCCAACTTTGTTCCTCCTTAAAATTGTGTTGGGCATTCTGAATCTTGTGCCTCTCCATGTAAATTTTAGAATCAGTTTGTCAGTATCCACAAAATAACTTGCTGGGAGGTTTTTTTGGATTATATTTAATTTATAGATCAAGTTGGAAGAACTAATATCTTGACAATATTGAGTCATCTTATGAATATTAGTAATGGGTAATTTTTACTTGAAGGTAGATAAGCTGAAAGGCTGGTAATTTGGCTTTAAAACACATTGGTTCCCAGGAAACACGAGATGCCAATAGAATTTGATCTTTATGGACAGTGTCTTTTTCAACCTTTTGTAATTCACATAACTTGTTTGATTCATGTGTATTAAATTGTATTTTATGACTGTCTACCCTTGGAATGTATTTCTTCAGAAAATATGGAACAGTTCTGCTATTTTATGTGGCATGTGTCACAATTTTTCTAGATGTTTTTTGTCTTTTCGTCCCAGATAAAACTTAAAAAAAATAATTTAATGGTGTTACAGAAATTAAACCTTTCTCATGTCTAGATAGCCAATCTGCTTACAAATGTAACAGTACACATACAGAAGAGTATATAATTAGAATACGCTTTAAAATATTTTTCACAGCTTTTACCCCCCTGTTGATGAACCAGCTATTGGAAATAAAAACATTGATCTGTCAGGACGACAGGAGAGAAAAAAAATCTTCAAAGGGAAAACATTTGTATTTCTAAATGCCAAACAGGTAATGTTATGGGCTAAATTTTCCTGAAGAAAATGTTACAAACTAGGATAAATTAATACTGTTAACAGTAGTTAATGCTTTTTTTTTTTTTCTATTTTTTTTAAGATTCTGTATAGAAGTGCGAAGTGAAAATAAAAACTGCCCAGGCACCAGAACTTTCCCAGTGTTGTTGTATATGGTTATGGTATTTCTTGACATATATTAATTGGATAACTAAGATTATATTTATATATAAGTAGGGGAGTGGGGACAGAAAACTGATTTAAGTCCTTGTATGGTTAGTTAGTAAAAGGCTGTTGAATGTTTTCTACGTGCCACAGTGGGTATTCAGGGAGTTTAAGTTGTAGGTGGAAAAATGCAAGCAAACTCACAGTAAGAGCACTGTGAATTAAGCATAATAAAGAAGTATGGGGCGCCTGGGTGGCTTAGTCGGTTAAGCGTCCGACTTTCGCTTGGGTCATGATCTCGCGGTTCGTGGGTTCGAGCCCTGCGTCGGGCTCTGTGCTGACTGCCAGCTCAGAGCCTGGAGCCTGTTTCAGAGTCTGTCACTCCCTCTCACTGACCCTCCCCTGCTCACGCTGTCTCTCTCTCTCTCCTAGAAATAAATAAATAAAAAACATTAAAAAAAATAAAAAAATTAAAAAAAAAGAAGTATAAAGAGGGTAACAATTCCATGGCTGAAGAGATACCTGGGAAACTAGGGATTTTCTAAGTGGGAGCTCAGATTGTCTTCTCAAAAAATAGAACCAATTGTACTTTTATGTTACTTCCCTAATAGAGATGAATAAAGAAAATGTATATACATACAGATATGTGTGTGTGTATATATATGTACAATGGAATATTAGCCATAAAAAAAGGAATGAAATCTTGCCCCTGGCAACAACATGGATAGATCTAGAGTATAATGCTAAGCAAAATAAGTTGGTCAGAGAAAGACAAATACCTTATCATTTCATTCATGTGTGAAATTTTAGAAACCAAACAAAAGAGCAAATAAAAAAAAAAAAGACAAACCAAGGAACAGATTCTTAACTATAGAGCACAAAGTGATGGTCACCAGAGGGGAGGAGGTGGGGGTGACATAGGTGATGGAGGACTAAGGAGTGTACTTGCCATGAGGAGTACTGAGTGGTGCATGGATCACGTACACCTGAAACTGACATAACAGTGCTAACTATACTAGAATTAAAATGAATTTAAAAAAAGAATGTACGTAATGAATTGTGGCTATTTCATTACTTTTTTCTATTTCCATTTTTAGCATAAAAAGTTAAGTTCAGCAGTTGTTTTTGGAGGAGGAGATGCTAGATTGATAACAGAAGAAAATGAAGAAGAAGAAAATTTCTTTACAGCTCCTGGAATTTGTGTTGTTGATGTAGGAATAACAAATTCACAAACTCCAATTCCTGACTCTCAGAAAACATGGATTCACTCAATTATGGATATGCTCCAAAGGTACAGAATGATTCTTTAAAAAAAAAAAAAAAAAAAAAAAAAAAAAGCAATTTTATCTGTAACTTGAAAATTTATTGTAGCTTAGTATGCTAGAAACAATATCTTTATAACAAAACTCAATTTTCTGAAATTGCCTAGAACTGAAATGTATTTGTTCTTTGGTGATTATTACCCATTAAGAATGCATCTAAAATTTTTAAGCCCTGTCATATACGCTATCATGCAAAAGCAAAAAAAAAAAAATGCTATATATCCAGTAATAGGATTTTTAGTGGGAAGAGAGGGTGTGAAAGAGATAAACAAAGGATTTTTTCCTAAACTCTTTATTGGTATTCATGATCTTAGCATTATTGAAGCTTAAAAGTATTGTTTAAAAGTGTCAGGCTTGGCAGTCTGCTGACCAAATTTCTATTTACCTATCAAAAAGTAGTTACGATGTAGGATATTTCTATGCCTAAAAAGTCCATGGCTACTCCCTACAGTATTCATTTTTCCTGTCCCAATAGTCCTTCTGACCACTGGGATTGCTCTTATTTATATATTTGCTGAAACAGAAAGTTAATATTTCAGTCATCTGTCCCGTAAGTATTTTACTTAATGGAGATGTATTTAACGGCTACAAAAAGAAAATACCTGTATAAAAAAGGTGATGTCTTACTATCACATCTAGAATTTACTATTGTTCTCTTATGTGTTAGGCAGTGGGAATATAGTGGTAAACAAGTTAGCTGTGGTCCCTGCCACCATTGGAGCTTACTGTCTAGAGAGAAAGCCCGATTAAGACAGACAAACAGATAATTACAAATATGTATAAAGGAAGTGGAATAACAGGGGAAGGGGAAGAAGTGTATTCTAAATAGAATAAAGAAAAGAAGGCCTCTTTTACAGAATGTTTTACCTATGACCCGTCTTTGAAAGAGCCAGGCAAAACAATAGCAGTAAAAGCTATGCTTACAGAATACCGTATAACAGGTCCCGTTCTAAGAGTTTTATGTATATAAAGACATTTCATTCTCACACAACTCTGTGTGTTATTTTCTGTTATGGTACCCATTGTACGGATAAGACAAAAGGGGTAGAACACAGGGTGTGAGCCAGAGCCAGGATGTGAACTCCGGCAGTCTGGTTACAGAGTCCATGCTCTTCACCCCTACATCTCACTGCCTTTCAGCATATACTGTGACCACAAGGTAAGGAAGTAGCTAGAGCACAGAGTTGACCAGAGGCTGGTGCCTTCATCATACGGTGACATTTGGCCCTATTACAGTTTGTTTTTGGAGGGAAGGCAGTTTTATAGTTTGAGAAAGACTGTCACTTAAGGTAACATGTGTCCACTTAGTCCAGACTAGATAGTCATTGAAAGTGCAGTTAGATCAGGCAAGTGGCCAGTAAAGCCAGCTATTAACTGAATTTCAGACAACAAGGTAGCATTGCGATTCACTACTGCCATAGTTATATTGATTAGTTGTGAAAAGTGGGTATTGGATAAAAGTTAAATTAACATCTTGTGAAGAAAATTTAAAAGTCTAAGGGAAATGATTTTTATCCTTGCTAAGATATTTTCCCAGTGTCTTAGCTCAAATTTGGGAACTCTTCCTGTTACTAATTTAGTTATCTTCTCTTTATCCTTTTGCTCTCTTCACCTGTTGCACAGTTTTGCGCAAAATTGGGTTAATCATAATCTTCGGTTCATGATACACTGTTATTATAGAATCATAACTAACACACATTAATTTTGTTCATTAGTTAAGTAGTTATTAATTTAAAAAAATGTTTTTAATGTTTATTTAAACACGGGGCTCAAACCCACAAACCACAAGATCATGACCTGAGCCGAAGTCAGACACTTAACCGACTGAGCCACCCAGGTGCCTCAGTAATTATTTTAAATTATATAATACATGTCTAGGAATTTGCCCTGCAAAATACAAGCTAGGTACTTGAAAATAACCTGCCTTTAACAGTATGATACACATAGCCCAGTTTCCCCCTTACATGGGATAACTATCTTCCTGAATCCTTTGCTCATCATTTTATATACAGTTTTATTGTTTCTTCATGTATTCCTAAAATACGTGTATGTTTTAGTTGATTTAACTGATAACCTGGTCCTCATAGTGCATGTAATCTTTGGGGATTTTTCTCACTTGACATGTTGCTGATAAGAATTCACTCATTTTGTTGCATGTTGCTGTCATTTGTTTCATTGTGTGAATATACCACAGTTCATACATTTACTACACATGGAAAAATATCTTATTTCCGGGTTTATTTTTGTAAACATTGCTACTAAGATCATGTTTGTATATTTCCTGGTGGTTCTTTTTTTTTTTTTATATTTTATTTATTTCTAGGATAGAGAGAGACAGCGTGAGCAGGGGAGAGTCAGAGAGAGAGGGAGATACAGACTCTGAAACAGGCTCCAGGCTCTGAGCTGGCAGTCAGCACAGAGCCCGACGCGGGGCTCGAACCCACGAACCGCGAGATCATGACCCAAGCGAAAGTCGGACGCTTAACCGACTAAGCCACCCAGGCGCCCCTCCTGGTGGTTCTTATGCAGGATTTTCTTTGGAGAATATTTTTAGGGTTAGGACTACTGGGTCATGGGTCATGCAAACACTCAGCCTCTAGGGGTGGTATTTTTCCACTTTATACTTCCATAGTATATAAGAGATCAAGTAGATGCACATTGTTCTTTTTTTAATGTTTTTATTTTTATTTTTGAGAGGGAGAGAGACAGACAGTGCAAGCAGGGGAAGGGCAGAGAGAGAGAGGGAGACACAGAATCTGAAGCAGACTCCAGGCTCTGAGCTGTCAGCACAGAGCCTGATGTGGGGCTTGAACCCACGAACCTCGAGTTCATGACCTGAGCCAAAGTTGGGGGCTTAACTGACAGCCACCCAGGCGCCCCATACATGTTGTTCTTAACACTTGGTATCGTTAGACTTTACCATTTTGTTAATTGAATGGATATATATATATAAAACTGTATATATATATATTCATGTCTTAGGATTTTGATTTCTATTTTTCTCATCACCGGTGATGCCGAACATTTCTTCTAATGTTTATTGGACATCTGTCTTTCCTATTATGAAATAGCTATTCATGTCTTTTACCTCATTTCCTATGGCTTTTTTGTTTAAATACAGATTTCTCAGTTGAGGTGTGTGTGCATGTTTTAGTTCTATACAATTTTATCACACTTGTAGGTTCATATATCCACCACCTTAGTCAAGACACAGAATAGTTCCATCACCGCAAGGATTCCTCCTGTTGTTCTTTTATAACCACACCCACTTCCCTCCCTCCCTCTCTCCCTCCTCACTTTCCACTCCCTGTTCGCAAATCCTGGCAAACCACTAACTTACTCTCCATTTCTAAAATTTTGTCTTTTAAAGGAATGTTATATGAATGAAGTCATATAGCCTATACCATTTAGGACTGGGTTTCTCATTCAGCATAATTCCTTGGAGATCCATCTAAGTTGTGTGTATCAGTCATTCGTCCTTTTTTATTGCTCAGTAGTATTATGTATAAATCTGTGTGTATACTACAGTTTGTTGAGACATTCTCCCATTGAAGGACATCTGCATTTTTCCAGTTTTTGTCTTAAATGAAACCGCTATAACCATACATGTACAAGTTTCTTTTGAATATAAGTTTTCATTTCTTTGGGATAAATGCCCAAGAGTGCAATTCCTTGATCATGTGGTAATTGCATATTTGTGTGCTTTTCTTTTTTATTTGTAGAAGTTCTTTATATTTCTCAATATTATTCCTTTTTTCAGTAGTATGTATTGCAGAATCTTTTACCACTTTGTCATTAGCGTTTTACAGGTGATACATGAAAGCCCTTAATTTTAATATACTAAAAATTACACCTTTTCTTTCTTAGTGCTTTTTGTATTTTAAGAAATCTTTCTATTCTTAAATTAAAAAGCTATTCACCTCTGCTTTTTACTAAGTTGTTGCTATTATCTTGATATTTTGGTTTTGAAATTTGTTTTTAATCTATCTGGAATTGATTCTGTTTATACCAAAGTTGCATACGTGCATAGGAATGCTTTTGGCTTTATTCAGCTGGTCAGTATGTCTGTTCTTGTACCAACACCACATTTACCACATTGTCTTAATTACTGTAGCTTTAATTAGGTCTTCATAATCTACTATGGCAAATCTTTCTGCTCTTCATTAGAAACATCCTGTCCATTCTTTGCTCTGTATTTTTCCATATACATTTTGAGTCATCTTTTCAAAAACCTTGTTGGGATTTTGATTAGGAATGACATTGAATTTATAAATCAGTTTGGGGAGAATTAACAATGTTTATATTTCCCTGTATACCTCATGAGTGCCTTTTATTAGATTTATTCCTCAGTACTACATATTTTTTGGTAGGTGTTATGTGTCTGGTAGGTAGAATATAAATGTTATCTCTACATTTTCTATTATAAGTTCAATAGTCATTTATTTTTTTTTAAATGTTTTTTTATTAATTTCTAGGAGAGAGAGAGAGACAGCATGAGCAGGGGAGGGTCAGAGAGAGAGGGACTGACAGACTCTGAAACAGACTCCAGGCTCTGAGCTGGCAGTCAGCTCAGAGCCCGACGCAGGGCTTGAACCCAAGAACCGCGAGATCATGACCTAAGCGAAAGTCGGACGCTTAACCGACTAAGCCACCCAGGCGCCCCAATAGTCATTTAAATATTAATCTTATAACCTGTTACCTTTGTTAGTCTCCTCTTTAATTTCTAATGTATCTGCAATTCTATTTTTTTAATCCTTATCTATAAATAATGTTTCTGCTTTGGTTTTTAATCCTTATACCTCTGATACTTGTCTCCTTTTCTGTCTTTCTGTTTCATACCTACTGGAACCTCTAGAGTAGTAGTGTTGAATAGAATTAGTAGTAGTAGCCACATTTATCTCACTATTGACTTTAAGAGGATTGTGTTTCCCCGCTTAGGATGATACAGTATCTGTGTAACATTATTAATTACATGTTAAAAATGTTTTTATTTTATGGAGCTAAACTTTATAACTAATTTACGTAATATAATTTATTATAGTTTGAAAAAAGTAGGGTAATAAAATACCAATTTTGAATTACCTGAATTATACATATATGGGATCACTTGATTATAATACTTTATTTTTAAAATTTTTTTATTTTCAAAAAATTATTATTTTGAGAAAGAGAGTGTATGCCTGCAGAGGAGGGGCAGAGAGAGAATCCTAGGCAGGCTCCACACTGTCAGCACACAGCCCAACACAGAGCTCAGTCTCACAAACCATGACATCATGACCAAGCCTAAACCAGGAGTCAGATGCTTAACTGACCGAGCCACCCAGACACCCCTTTAAAAATATTTTTTAGGGGCGCCTGGGTGGCTCAGTTGGTTAAGCCTCCGACTTCGGCTCAGATCATGATCTCACGGTTCATGGGTTCGAGCCCCACATCAGGCTCTGTGCTGACAGCCAGCTCAGAGCTTGGAACCTGTTTCGGATTCTGTGTCTCCCTCTCTCTGACCCTCCCCTGCTCATGCTGTGTGTGTCTCTCTCTCTCTAGCTCAGAAATAAATAAAAACTTTAAAAAGACTTTATTTTTTTTTTTTATTAATTTCTAGGAGAGAGAGAGAAAAAAGACTTTAAAAATATTTTTTAATATAATACTATCATAATTGCACATACGGTTGAATTTTATTTACGTAAACCGAAAACATAGAAAAACAAATAAGCATTTGAAAAAGACCTTTTAAACTACAACCACTTAAACATCTTTACAATAAGCATTTAGAGGAGTTTTATAGTTCTTAAAGTCTGAGGTATAGTTTCTATATGGCAGTTACTGTTTCATTCACATAGAAAACAGAAGGTAGGTTCAGTGTACAATTCCTTTAATAAGATTCCTTAATACATATAAATTTGCTAAAATAATTTTATTTACTAAACTTAAAATTATAAAACATACATAGATACAGCTTACAATTGTTCTTTATACTTTTCTCTCTCCATCCCTGTCTACTCTTTTCTGTCTCTTAAGTTTGGATCCTAGTATTAGGTTTGCTTACAAAATTTATTTTATTGCTTCATTGGGGTATTACAGTTTTTTTGTTTTTTGTTTTTATTCTGAAAATTACAGGATTTCAGAACTGGAACTCTATATCCTTTACTCTAGGCCTTTATTTTACAGATGAAATAACTGAGTTGCTAAAAGGTGGTGGACTTGCCCAATGTAGCATTGCCCCAGTTCATTAGGACAGTACTCAGTGTATTTGAAATTGTCTCCATACCATAAAATTGTGATACCTCTTTGAGGAAGGAATAAAAAGATTCAACTTGGCATCATTTTAAGAAGAGTTGTTAGTTTTAATATATTATCATACTTTATTTTATTTTCATAGGCAAGGTCTTAGATCTATTCCTGAAGCAGAAATTGGATTGGCAGTCATTTTCATGACTACAGAGAATTACTGTGATCCTCGGGGCCAGCCAAGTACAGGTAATTAAAGCATTATTTTCTTGATTTTTTTTAACAACTTTGTTCATAATTTGATGATAGGCTGTACTTATCAGGGATGACCATTTTCATCATCTTTTAAAACTCATCTATCCATTCATTTATTTATTTGATAAATATTTGTGGTTGCCATGTACTGGGCACTGTTTCTAAGTGCTGAGGATACAGTGGTGAATAGAGTAAAACAGGATCTCTGTTCTTGTGAACTTTATATTCTAAAGGTCAGGATTCAGTTAATAGGCCGAGTATAAAGAGAAAGCTAAAACAAGACCTGAAATTCTCTCTCTTCAGCTTCGTCTCACGAGGTCTGCTGCCATTCCTTCTCACAGTCAGTGTTCCATTTGAACCTTCTGTGGTCTGATTTTCCTGAGGGCTGTTACAGTTGCACCCAGTGATGGTCCTGTCTTCATACCCATCTCTACAGTTAATGTTTCACTTTGCCAATAGAATCACCTTTTTTCTTAAACCTTTTACTAGCTCATTATTTATGAAATAAAACCCTGAGCCTTCATCTAGAGTTCTGAGCCCTCAGCAGTTTAGCTAATAAAGCCTTTCTCCAATCCTCATCTTTTTAAAAGTACATCTCCCTACAGTATGTATATATGTGCCGTATTGTTAATAGTTTCCATGCTTCTTGGTCTTGCTCATCATAGTTCCTGTTCTAGAATGTCAATACTGCTCTTCAAAATTCGATTTATTCTGTAAATACTTACCTCCTTCATGAAGTTTTTCTAAGTTTTTTTCTCTCCCATAACTCTCCGAATCAGAATTACTGCGTCTTCTATACCCCAGTAGCTTTTTTGCAGTCCGGTTGGAGTTTCTTCTTACTTTGAAATGTAACCAGTTGTTTTCATGTCTCTTTTAGCCACTAGATTAAGTATAATCCCTTACTAATCTTGGGTTCCCTGACAGCACCAAGCATAGTACTTGTTTGTACTAGGTATGAATATTTGCTTAATTAAACTAAATTATTGGTACACAGGATTATTTTTGCCAGTGTGGAGCAACAAAGTTTTATCATCCACTGTTGGAAATGTGTTATGGCCAAAAGGGCCTTAGAGATCATCTAATCTGTCTTTCTGTCAAAAGGTAAGAGAGCTCTCAAGGCTGAGAAAAGTTAAGGTTCCATAAGCACTTCATGGCCAGCCCAATCCTAAAGTGTTGGGTTTTTTGAACACTAAGATCAGTATCTTTCTGTTGTATCATTTCATACAGAAACAGGGTCATAAGGAGTAAAAATCAACATTACAGTTAGTAGTATTACTTCTTGCAAATACTCATAGGTGGGTCTATGTAGAGTCCAGGTTCTAGACATGTGACTTATAAACCATTTTAGACTACAACCCGTTGTGACGGAATAGACGAAATGCATGTCTCTTTTCCTTTCTCCCCTCCTTACTTTCTTCATTCCATATTTGTTCATTTATTAATTCAGTAAGTATTTATTTAATATTTGTTATTACCTGTAATTATTCTAATAACTTGGAATAAAGAGGTGAGTCCATCAGATCACTTCCTGAATAGCATTTTAAGCAAGGAGAACATTATAAATCTTTTGTTGACAAACATCACTTATTATGGGTCTTTAGATTCTACTTACAGTTTCTTTTAAAAATAAAATAAGCATTTGTAATTACTACTTTTTACAAACTGAAGTGCACACTGAAATGAATTCTAGAAATATGTGTGGTTAAGGAGATGCCAGTGAGCTTCTAAGGAGGTCATATACGGAGAGTGACAGAAGTCATTAATATACCTGAATTTGGAATCAGTAATAAACATTTATTTAGTACATTATGTCATGAGGACCTAACAAGTGATAATTTAACCTAGATACTTAGTAGATGTCAACTTTTTAAAATTTTCTGTTAGTTATTTAATTCCATTAACTTATTTATATCCACCATGTCTCAAACTGCTCAGGTACTACAGATTTAGAAATGAACAGCAACCAGTTCCTACTCTCGAGATTCCAGGTCTAATAAGGGAAAGTAACAAGTAAACAAGCATAATATAAAGTGATGATGATAACAGCCAATACACTACTTGCATTGTACTTACTGTGATCTAATCATTTTTCTAAGTGCTGTCCATGTATCAATTCATTTTGCCATCAAAACAATGATCCAGATTTAATGGATGAGGAGACTAAGGCATAGAGAGGTTAAATAATTTGATTCAGGTTATATAGCTAGTGATAACTGCGTAAAAAGTTAATACTGTGATGTAAAGAGTGGCATGGGAGCTGAAATGAAAGATACCTAATTCAGTGTGAGAGGTTCAGGAAAGTATGCCAGAAGAGTGGCACTTGAAATAAGTTGCTATTCTAATTAATGAAGAAATAAAGTACTCATGGTTTTCTGGAGTGGCCACAGAAGTTGTGCCTAAAACTGTTTGTGTCTTCTTTTCAAATAGTACTCCTTCAGAAAGTCAAACCCACTTTAATTTTGATTTGTGTAGACAGTAGGGTCGATACTCTTTCTGTGGGGAAGAGATTCAATTTTTTCATCTACTGACTTAAAGCATAATCTGAATTATAATTTGTGGATTTTCAAAAATCTTTTAATTGTTTTTTTGTTAATATTTTGAGAGAGGGGCAGAGCAGGCTAGGGGCAGGAGGCAGATTGAGAGAGAGAGAGAAGGAGACACTGAATCTGAAGAAGGCTCCAGGCTCCAAGCTATTAGCACAGAGCCTGATGTGGGGCTCAAACTCATGAATTTTGAGGTCATGACCTGAGCCGAAGTTGGATGCTTAACTGACTGAGCCACTCAGGTGCCCCTATAATTTGTTGATTTTATTTTTATTTAAGTTGATAATACTTCATGAAGGATTTGATGTAGCTTTCAAATGATTTGATTCAGATAAGTCCATTACAAATGCCAACAGGCTTCTTTTAAAGGCTATTTCATTAAGTATTTGTTGGGTCCACTGATTGAAGATAACTGTGTTCTGTTACCTGCTTGCTTCTCTCGGCACAGCACAGTCTAACCATTTTAAGTGACAGATTGTTCATCTTGTGATGAACAGTTGTGATTCTTCCTTTCGCTTGTGTAATTTACAGCATTGAAGAAGACTCCAGGGCCAAGCTTTTCCCAAGGCTTGTCAGTCAATGAAAAACTAATGATAAGTGCCCCAGTGAACACTACAACATACGTAGCTGAAACGGAATCAGAGCAAGCAGATACATGGTAAAGCTTCATTGTTAACAGACACATATCCTATCAATGAGTAAATAGTGTATTCAAGAAGTAAAGTCAGTGCCTTTATCATATCAGCTCTTAGGAGATAAAGTATGGGAGAATGGGATGTCATATTTTAGGATAATGATTGGTGAACTTTCTATAAAGGACCAGAGAATAAATATTTTTGGCTTTGTGGGTCATTGATCTCTGTCACATCTATTCAGCTTTGCCACTGTAGCATGGAAGCAGCCATGGACAACATGTAAATGAATGTGTGTGGCTGTGTTCCAATAAAATTTAATTTATGAAAACAAGTGGCAGGCCAGATTTGGTCCGTAAGCCGTAGTTTGCAAACCACTGTTTTATGATAAAGATTTTTGTTGTTGTTTCTTACAAATGTACATTGAAGACTATAAAAAATTATATACTTTGTGACTAGTGAAATAACTTTGAAATAAATTTGTACTGTATGATGTTGGTTTTACCTGAATAGCTTTGGAGATACTTTCTGTGTGTCTACATGGCTGTCTAAATAATGAATATTCATAAAGATAGTTTTCTAGTAGTTCTCTACTTGAAGAAGCCTTTTTTGTTCTTTGGGTTTTGTTTTTTTGTTTTTTTGGTTTTTTTTTTTTTTGAGCAAGGGCAGCTTCTACATAATCAATGGTATTTTTCATTTAAGATAGTCTGTCTTAAATAATCCGTAATGAACTGTTCATATTGAAGGATATTTATGATATCACTATATTGGATCGTATTTAAAATTTTAATACATCCATTTCTTATACTGAGGCCAGATGTAACTTAAAAAAATTTTTTTAATGTTTATTTTTGAGAGAGACAGAGTCAGAGACAGAGTTCAAGCATGGGAGGGGCAGAGAGAGGGAGATACAGAAACTGAAGCAGGCTCCAGGCTCCAAGCTGTCAGCACAGTGCCTAACATGGGGCTTGAACCCACAAACTGTGAGATCATGACCTGAGCCCAAGTCGGATGCTTAATCGACTGAGCCACCCAGGCACCTCAGCCCAGGTGTAACTTTTTAAAGAGAAACTGTTAATGTTTTGAAAGTCACGTGTCACGTGTATGACCACGTTAGTTGTTTTTTGTGAATAAGAATATTAAAGGCAGTATATGTTTAACCATATATTGTAGAACCATGTGCGTGTAAATATTTTTTCTATTCTAGCAGCTACCATCTGGCTGGAATATAACCATTATCAGTTCATCTATATTCTTGCCATCTGGGTAGAATATAACCATATCAGTTCATATGAATCTAAATGTATCTAATTTAGACCTAAAAGGGATCTAAATATCTCCTTTATATATGATGCTGGAATTGTAGAAGATGGTTTTTTTTTTCTGATTTTCCTTTTTTTTTTTACTTAATTTTTTTGCATGAAAATAATTCTAAGATTTTAAAGCAAAAATTACCTAGGTTATCACCTACTTTAATTTTTAATAGAATACTAGGTTGATACTCCATGTGTGTTTGGCAGTTTTTTATAATAGAGTATGCTGGGCATTGTGTGCTATAAGAGATGAAGAAGAGAAAGTTATTTGTCTTTAGGGAACTTTGCTGAAAAAGGAGTGACTTTCTTTGAGATACTGAAATATATTCATTTATTATCTAAAGATAATTATGTTCTAAAGCTATCACATTAGTACCTTTTAGAGGACTTTATTTCTAGATAAAAATTGCTCTAAACCTGATGGCTTACCTTGCATTCATTTCTTTTGCTACAGTATGGATTTCAGTGAAAGACCTAAAGAAACCACAATCTCCAGAGTGGAACAAAAATTCAGAATGTCTTCACAAGAAATATCCACTGTGAAGGAACTCTCCAAAATAAGCTCTAATGATAATAATAAAGTATCAAATACTCTGGTTAGGATGAAAATTCCAACCTGTCAGCTTTCACCAAATAAATTCTCAGGTGTAAATAAAAGTAGAGATCGGGCTTCTCAGCAGCAGACCAACTCCATCAAAAACTATTTTCAGCCTTCTACCAAAAAACGGTATATTTTAAAATAATACCTATATCTCTGAAAAATATTAATATATGTCCTATGATTAAAGAATGGCATTTAGTCTGTGTTCTGCTTGAAAATGCTTCTGTGGAAACTGATTCTTTGACCTCATGCCCGTTTAGAAATGTCCAAATCTTCTCCTTCACTAAGGTCATTTGTAGATACTTTTTCTGTATACCTTAGCTTATCTGTTACTTCACTTTGCCGCGCTTCTTTTGAAGAAGAGCTTTCCCACACCTCCGTTCTTTCACTTCTCTTACCTCGTCTAGGACCAAGCTCTCCCAGTTATTATCTCAGTTTCCAGCACTTTAATTATTCTAGGTCCTTACCTATTCAAAAGTGCTCTCTCCCTTTTATTTTTTGAAACCTTTCCTTGAGGGGCGCCTGGGTGGCTTAGTCGGTTAAGCGTCCAACTTTCGCTTAGGTCATGATCTCGCGGTTCGTGGGTTCGAGCCCCGCGTCGGGCTCTGTGCTGACTGCCAGCTCAGAGCCTGGAGCCTGTTTCAGTCTGTGACTCCCTCTCTCTCTGACCCTCCCCTGCTCACGCTGTCTCTCTCTCTCTCCTAGAAATAAATAAAAAATATTAAAAAAAAAAAAAAAATGAAACCTTTCCTTGACTTCGTTCGTTCTTCTAGCAACTGCCTTTTGTCTTTCACAATCACTATTAACTTCTCAAAGAGATTACTGTTACTGCTCCCCTTGCTGTATGAAATAATTCTTAACCAGCAATATTTCATCTTGACATGATGCCCTTGAAAAGTAGCCACTGACACAGTTGCCAGCTCTAGTGGCCTTTTGGTGATACCTAACTCTTGAATCTTCTCCTTACAGTGCCTTCTCGGTTGTTATAGTAGTGGCTTGGTTTTGCCTCTCTGCCCCCTTTGAGGACTTCTTTCTCTTTTCATACTACTGCTTTATATGTGTTATATATTATACCTTCTGAGTTTCATGACTTTATTACAGATGATCCATATATTTGGCCTTAACTTACCCTTTAAACCTCTCTTGTACTTTCCCACAAGAATTTTCTGCTGTTTCCCCAAATAATTTGCCTAAATCTTTTCTCCTCTGTCGTTGAATATGTATTTTTTCTGTTAGTAGTTTACTTTGTCAGAATCTTTTGACTCTTTCTCTACTACCTCCCCCAAAACAGTATTTGATTCTTATTTTCATTGTTTTCTGAAGTCTTCTCTTTTCATCTGTTTGTATTTAAACTCTGACCACCTAAATTATTACAAAAACCTCTTGATAAGTCTGTCCAGTACCCTGATACTAGATTAGTATTATTAAAATATCACCTTGATTGTTCCAAATTACCATGAATTCAGTAAACTTCTGGGAAGCAGAGATCCACATTTTTATTTTCCCTATGGGCCTTAATAGTACAATATATAAATGAATAAACTAATGAGTACTTAATGAAACCGTATTTCATTAAGAAAACTCTAAGTCATATATTGACATTTAAAAATTTTTTTTTAATGTTTAATTTTTGAGAGAGCACAAGCTGGGTAGGGGCAGAGAGAGGGAGGCACAGAATCCGAAGCAGGCTCCAGGCTCTGAGCTGTCAGCACAGAGCTCTATGCAGGGCTTGAACCCACGAACCTCACGGTTCGTGACCTGAGCTGAAGTTGGATGCTTAACCGACTGAGCCACCCAGGTGCCCCAGTCATGTATTCACATATTACTTGCAGTATATATAGTCTGTACTGTATTCTGGATATAGCCACTCTGACTTATTATCATGAATTAGCTCTCCTTAACCCATCAGGTTGTATTCCCAAGGTAATTTTTCCTTGCCTACAAGTTCCCTACATTATAAAGTAAGCTGTTGTTTCCTGGTAACAAATCCATATTTTTATATCTTTCTACCTTTTCCTCTCCATTTATTAGCTACTGCTGCCTTAGCAGAGAAGATAGACTTCTCCCTATTGTTTTAGCCATTGGGTTGACAGTCCTCTGAAAACAGTAGTCTATATGAACTATGTGCTTTTTTCAGATGTCCTGTTTTTTTACTCCCAGTAATATTAATAAAATCAGGAATATTGTGCATTAAATGTGGGGAGGTGAATATTGCCAGATATTGGTGCATTCATTTTCTGTTTTTGTTTTCTTCTTTCCTTTTTTAAATCTAAGGGAAAGAGATGAAGAAAATCAAGAAATTTCTTCACCCAAATCAGCAAGAATAGAAATGTCTTGTTCTCTGTTAGAACAGACACAGCCTATTCTACCTTCAGTATGGAAAAATAAGGAGCAGTCTCTATCTCAGAGCGAGCCTGTCGAAAAGAAACCAGATAACTTAGTTACAGATACAGATTTAAAATCCACTGTGAACAGTTCTACCAGCAACTCTCTTTCTACAGAAAAACTAAGATCAGTAAAAAGAAAAGTAATTGATGATTTAGCCATTGAAGATGAAGTATTGGAAGAGTTACTCAAGAACACAGAATCAGAGTTAGAAATTGGAGTGAAAGTTCAAAAACAAGAGGAAGATGTCAATATTAGGAAAAGACCAAGATTGGATATAGAAACAAATGGCACTTTTAATGATGAAGCAATACCAGAAAGTAGCAGAATATCTGTAAGTAACATTTTTTAATGAGAAGTATTACAAATAGAAACTTAGAATGTTAAAAAGAAATTTAATACAGTAGAAGTATCCAGTGTTTCCTTGAGGAAACAGTTAATGGGTTCAGCACCCAGTATTAAGTATAAGGATTTGTTGGTTGATAAGGTCAGTATTAAAAATGCAGTGTTTCTTTGATAGTATATAATAAATGGCAACAAACAAAACTGTTTCATGATTAGTAGATTTCCAGGCTGTATTACTATATTGTTATATCAGACCTATGGCCTTGATGGTAAGTATAGGAGATGCCTTAACAGAGTAAGCAGACAGAAGAATGAAAAGAGTTAGTAAAACAAACTATTAAATAATTGTTAGGATAAATCAAGTATAACATCAGTAGGAGTTTTTATTTTCATTTGGGTCTTTAATATCCTATTTTCATGAATGTTGATAAGTTTTCTTACCACTTTGATCTAAGAAAACTCTTCAGATTATTTCCTATTTTATGCATAATTAAGTTGACTGCAGAATAGTTAGGTCATTAGGTGAGAGCATGGACCTGATGAAGTAAAAATATAATATTCTGGTCTTTCATACAGGTCCATTAGCTCCATTTTGTTCATGGTTGTGGTCTCTCTCCTGTTATAATGACTACTGCATAAGGCACAGGACTGAGTGAAAGGATAAGGATTAAGTGATCGGAAGGTACAACGACTTAATAAATATTTGTTGAGAACCTAGTGTGTATCAAGCACTGTAAATCTATAACTGCTGTTGAGAAAATAAAGTAGATGTCCTGTTTAGCCTAAATATTGGCATCTTTATATGAGAGGAAATCCTCATTTTTTGTGAATTTATTTTGAACGAATCCTAAATGCCTTTCTGTGGACCAGCTATATCAGAATCAGCTGGTGAGCTTTTTTTTTTTTTTAAACTTTATTTTTACAGAAGGTACACATGAGCAGGGGAGGGGCAAAGGGAGGGAGAGGGAGAGGGCTCATGACCAGAGCCAAAATCAAGAATCGGACACTTAACCAACTGAACCACTTAGGCACCCCAGCTGGTGGGCTTTTTAAAAAATACGAATACCCAGACCAGAATTCCAAAAGATTCTAATGCATTACCTCCAATTTTATTCCCAGAGAATGCTCCCTCTTTTTAGGAGTTAAGAAATCCTTTTGCTCTCTTTAAAAATTCTAAAATCAGTGGGTTAAATAAGATAGGATTATTTTGTTCCTATAAAAGAAGGCCAGAAGTAGGTAACGAAAGCTGCTTGGAAGTTCCATGACATTAGTTTCTTAGGTGTCTGTTTTTCTCTCTACAAGGTGCCACCTCTAGCCATCATGTCAACTTTCCAGGGAGGAAGAACAAGTAGGAACAGGGGACAGGGTAAAGGCCTCACATTCTAAGGAATGTTCTCAGAAACCTCACTTCATTCCTTTGGTTATTAGCCACAATTTAGTAATGGTCTCCATGACTCTCTATCCCTCACCCTCAGTCTGTAAGAGAGTATGGGTTGGGGAGCCTGGGTGGCTCAGTCGGTTAAGCATCTGACTTCGGCTCAGGTCATGATCTCACGGTTCGTGGGTTCGAGCCCCGCGTCAGGCTCTGCTGACAGCCAGCTCAGAGCTGGAGCCTGCTTTGGATTCTGTGTCTCCCTCTCTCTTTCTGACCCTCCCCTGCTCACACTGTCTCTCTCTCTCTCTCTCTCTCTCAGAAATAAAAAAAAATTAAAAAAATTTAAAAAAAAAAGTATGGGAAATGTTTTAAGTTTGGCACATTGCTGTCCCTAACAAACTTAGCATTGGGTAAGTAAGGAAGAAACAATACATTGAGATACCTTTTAGGCAAATTGAGAACTTCAAAGAAAGGGGAGTTCTTTATTATCAAAGATTAGCTGTCACTTTACAGAAGAGATTACTTGAACCAAATGGTTTATATATTCTAGAAGTTATTTGTTCAGCAGTTTCTATTATAGTGGAAGTTTAGGTTGGTTTAATGTGGTATTGGTGAAGTCAAAGGGATGATTTCGTAACTACATTTAATAAATTTATATTTCTTTATAAAGGTGTATTTACTTATATTATTAGTTTACATTGTTCCTTTGGCTCCAGACTGTTCCAAAATTTGTGTTCAGACTACTTAATACTGTAAGCATTTAATCTTTAGGAAGTTGGACTCTGTATTATTTTGATTACATCTTTTTGATTACACCTTGGAAATGCATTTCCCTTGCAGTGTATCTTTCCTGCTGTATTTTCAGTTTTTCTGATATGTTCTTATTTTCTTTCTCTAGTCTTCTTGTCCTATTACATGCTTTAATTTTTTTAATAGCCTTTTTTTTTTTCTTAAATTCTATCCCAGATTGGTCCACTGTTCACAGTGGCTACAGCTCTGTCTGAAATGGCTATGGTTTTAATAATAGAACTCTTTGGTCTCTCCTGTATGGCTATTAATATTCTGAAATACTCTGCATTGACTACACATTTTCCCTGGGCTCATGGTCACTCAAGGTTGGGCATTAGATCCTAGAGTGGGAGAGACAGGAAGTGATCATTATACACCAGTGATATGAGATTCATTAAACAGTATTTGTGTATCTGAAAAGACCTTTCATTTAAGAGCCAAGCTTTACATGCTTATATATATCAATATAAATGCTGTATATTGATACCAGGGCATACACTTACTTTATTTTGTTCTGTGGTTCTGTAGCATAATTTGCTTTGTCCTTACTTTACTATTTTAGAATTCATAACATTCTAAGTAAAATTACAGTGTAAAATAAATACGTTGCAGATGACTTCTAGAGAGTGAGTAGTGATTTGATTGTGATATACTTTTGAGTATACTAAAAGTTGAGTCACTGTATTCTAGTGCTATGTTTTTAGTAAGAGCCTGTTATTTTGTTTTCAATGTAAGATAATTTTTGACAACTTTTTATTTTGAGATAATTGTTGATTCACATGCAGTTTTAAGAAGTTATATAGGGAGATCCAGTATACCTTTCATCCTGTTTCCCCTAATCATAATGGCTTGTATAATTACAATACATTATCACAACCAGGAAAGTGACATTAATGCAGTTCATCAACCTTATTCAAGCAATGGGAGATTATTTTTTTATATACATATATATTTTTATTTTTTTTATTTTTTTTATTTTTTTTTTTACAAATAGTTTATTGTCAAGTTGGTTTCCATATAACACCCAGTGCTCATCCCCACAAGTGCCCTCCTCCATGCCCCATTGCGAGATTATTTTTAATTTTTAAATTTTTTATTATTTTAAGAATTTGTTGTTGGAAAGTCCTTGTAGATGAGATGGACATGGGTTAAAGGAATTGCACTTAATTTTTCTAGCTGTGGAGGTGATTATCAGGAAAAAATTTCTTAATCTTTTCATTTAAAAAACTTAATATAATTTTAAGGCAAAAATGTGAAACTTCTCTTTGACATTGGATTCCTTAGGTTATTTCTAATCTTTTGATGGTAGAACCACTCTTTTTCTATTTTGGGATTTAAATATAGATTCTAGCACATCTGTAAGACTTTATAAGCTGAAATAGAAAGCTTTTGAATAGATACTCCTGGTACAAGTTTATCCGTATATATACGTATATATACTCAGCTGTGCCTGAGTCTTGGCCTTAAAATTTCCCAGTCTCTGCAAAATGCAAACATGACTCATCCTTGTTAACATTCCTCTTCTTAATAGCACCCACTGTCTGCAGAGCATCTTTTCTTCACCTTGTTCTTCCCTCCTGTTCTAAATTAAGGTTTCCTCTTCTCTCTCAACTATAGTATCTTCTAAAGCCTAGTAGTAATACCTACCACTTATTGGATATCATCATTCTGTTTATAGCAATCCTGCAGTGAAGCAGTGCTATACACATTGAACTGATTAGGAAGCTGACATGAAGAGGTATTAAGTAACTTGGCAAGGTTGCTTAGCTAGGTTTTGAACTGGGACAAAAACTTAGGGCTACTCTTCTCTTTTGGCAGTTTCTTTTGTCAGCATTCTCAGAATGACATTTATTTATCCAGTTACTCTAGGCATTGGGCATGCTAACAGGAGAGGCTGAGAGGATAGGTTTGATAGACCTTTGAAAGGTAGTCTCCAGGGACGCTTGGGTGGCTCAGTCCATTAAAATGCATCCAAGTCTTGATTTTGGCTCAGGTCACGTTCTCATGTTTGTGAGTTTGAGACCTGTGTCAGGCTCTGCACTGACGGTACAGTGCCTTCTTGGGACTGTCTCCTCTCTCTCTGTCTCTGTCCCCCCTCTGTCTCGCTCTCTGCCCATCCCCCACTTGTACTTTCTTTCCTTTTCAAAATAAATGAACTTAAAAAAAAAAGAAAAGAATTTCCAGGACTTGGTGATTGACTCACCATGAGAAATGGAGAGAGAAGAAAGAGTATAGGATAATTCTCAAGCTTAGAGTTTGAGTGTCTGGGTGGATTGTAGTATGATTCTCTGAGCTAAGAAATAAAAACTGCTCAAGAGGAGGAGCAAGTGTGAGGGGGTGGGGCAGTACAGGGAGAAAGTGCCAGGGGAGTAAAATGTTCTGATTGTGATTAACTTGCAGTGACTGATGTATATGAAAGTACTGAAAGGGCACATGGTAGGCTTAGAGTATCAAATTTTTAATCTTACTGTTGAGAAATAAAAGCATTCTATTTAGTCCCTAAGCAAACACAAAGTGTGCACATTTGTTTTTCTGCCCTTTCTTTCCATCTTTCTTATTATAATTTTTCTGATTTTTTAATATTGAATCATTGTTAATTTGATGTAAAATCGTATGCTCCCCTAGTTTACCCAAGGAATTACAATTTTTGCTGAGTGTCAGAAAGCCATATATGTAATATGCTGATGTCTGGAACCTGATGTGAATATGTGAATGTGAAGGATAGTATGATTGTATACAAGGCAGTTTCCATTTTTTTGCAGACATATGTCTTGAGTAATTAAAGTAACCCTGTTTCTTTTTTCTTGGATTAAAGACCATTCAAAATTAAATACTAAATGTAAATTTATATAGAATCCTTTAAAAATGTTTCTATTTTAGAGCACAGAAGTAGTACATAACTATGTAGAAATATAGAAAATCAAAACATAAGAATTTGTTGATAATCCTACCATCTGTAGATAACCAGAGATAATATTTTGGTATTTTTTAATTCTTATTCTGCAAACTTAGAGTCAACCGTTCATGTAATTTCCTAGCCATTTTTATTCACTTATACTATAATCATTTCTCCTATTGTAAAATAACTTATATGAACTTAGATTGTTTCCATTTCTTTGCTCTTGTAATTCATACTGCAGTGTCTTTTTTTACATAGATTTCTATTCTTATCTCAGTTTTCTAGGAAAGATACTTAAAAATCAAATAACTGGGTCAGGAACATTTAAAGATGCCATTTTATAATTTATATGAACAATGTTTTTTTTTCTTTAGCAAGAAAATGAAATTGGGAAGAAATGTGAGCTCAAGAAAGATTCACTATGGTCAACTAAAGAAGAACTATCTGTGAGGAAATTTTTCTTTATTTAATTTTAATAAAGATTTGACTTAATGACCAACATTTGATCGATTACTATCAGTTTACATTCTTAGGATTGATTATTTCCCTTTCTGTAATTTTGATCCTTTACATAATTATACTTACTCTGGAAATAATTTGATATATTATAATCATGATATAGCAAAAAGAGGTTAGAGAAAAGCCTGAGTATAATTCCTGCCTTCTGCTGCATAAATGTGTGATTTTGAACAAGTCACTTTCACATTTATGGACCTCATGTCTTTAGTTTATAAAATCAGGTCAACACTTTTCCAACAGGGTGATCATTTATATCAGATAGAGTAATGAATGTGAAATATTTCTAAATGCTAAAGCACATTACAAAAGTATTAAGTCATTGTTAATTTATTAGAGTTCCTAATTACATTCTGTCATTAATAGATGAACCTTGTCTTTTGACTTTTCACTTTTTTTCTTTCTCTTCCTGACTCTATTTATTTTAGTCCTGTTAGCTACTTCTATTTGAATAGGGAGTAAAAGAGTTTAAAAAACTAAGATGGCCAGCCTTGAGTTGTTCTAACAATGCTGATCTGTAACTAACTACTTGGTTAATAGTAAATGACCTAAAGAATCTTAACCAGTAACAGCAAGGAATCTTCAGTGTGATTTTTTTTTTAATGTTTTATTTATTTTTGAGAGAGAGAAAGAGAGACAACATGAGTAGGGGAGGGTCAGAGAGAGAGGGAGACACAGAATCTGAAGACAGTCTCCAGATTCTGAGCTAGCTGTAAGCACAGAGCCCAATGTGGGGCTTGAACCCACGAACCATGAGATCACGACCTGAGCTGAAGTTGAACGCTAAACCGACTGAGCCACCCAGGCGCCCCTCTTCAGGCTGATTTAATACCATCAACCTGCAATTAAAGAGCGGCTTTCAGTTAATGAGTAATGAATGTGTCCAGAATTAATGGTTTTTGGAGATGTCAAAAATAATTATTGAAAATCCAAGAAAAGCTTAAATATAGTAGATGAGAACTTGTAGAACAGATTACACTGTTAGTTGATGGTTTTAATGATAAGAAGTAGACAGAACTGACATTTCTTGCTGAGAAAATATATACAAGATAAAGTATTCATTGAGATGATATTTATTGGAATAGCTACTAAATTAAAAATGCTAAACAGTTTTAGTCTTCTGTCATAGATGAGTGTGTTATAAATGTTTCTAAAAGCACCGAGTATTTGAGGCACCTGGGTGGCTCAGTTGGTTAAGCGTCCGACTTCGGCTCAGGTCATGATCTCACGGTTCAAGCCCCGTGTTGGGCTCTGTGCTGACAGCTAGCTCAGAGCCTGGAGCCTGCTTCAGATTCTGTGTCTCCCTCTCTCTCTGGCCCTCCCCTGCTCCTGCTCGCTCTCTCTCTGTCATAAATAAATAAAAAACATTAAAAATAAAAGCACAGATTATTTGAATACATAATCTGGTTTTGAAGTAGATCTGATTTGATTTCCAAATACAGAGTTTGGATGCCAGAAATAAACCTTTTTTACTGGGTTTTTTTTTTTTTCTTCAAGTATTTGAACTTTTTCTGTAGATATTAAATAAGTAATTTTCTTTTCCTTATCTTTTCTGCTTATGTATCCATCATAACCCCATTTAAGATCAAAGATGAACTTCAGGATGATGGTGATCTGCTTCCAAAGAAGGTGTTACTGATTGAATTTAGATCACTGGTGGTTAGTAACTTTACCTCCAGAAAAGCATCCAGTGTCAATAGTGATTATGGTCAACTAAAGAATTTCAAAAAATTCAAAAAGGTATGGTATTCCTTTAACTAAAATATCACCAGAGGGCAGTGTTTGAAATGTTTTTAGAAATACCGTTGATGCTGAACAGTAAAAGCAATTGATGCTGAAAACTGATACTATTTCTTCTGCTTAAAACAGTTAAAATTAGTAAGAACATGAACTGACAGTTAATGAGTACATAAATATATGCTGAATATATAATGAATACATGGAAACAAATTTCATTAAGACTGAATTCGTTAAAGGGTGTTGTTTACCTCGTCTTTCCCACCTTAAGTGACAGGCTTTGGGCTATATTGGAAAGGCTCTTCTTCTAATGATCTGTGGCTACCTAAAGGGGTTCCTTAACTCAGGACTTTATGAAGATAACAGATCTGTTTAAAATAACTGAGCACATTAAATAATGAAAAGTAGGCATTTTACCGTTACACGTGTATATATAAAAAATAGAAATATATATCTGAGTATTATCATTAGACCGGAGTTTCTTCTTTTTTAAGGAACTGATATTTAATTTGTCAGTATGACCAAAAGGATATTTCCGGTCTAGTCTGTATTTTGTTGTCTGTTCTGGGATATTTGCTTCTTGTTCCATATCTACTACTTCTACCTTTTGCTTAAGCAGTTAATCAGAATACAGTTAATTTTTTTCAAAAGTGATTTCTGTGGAAGACTTCCTTTCACTAGAATATGATCTGTTTGATTCTTGCTGTGACTATGGGGGATTGTAGCTTTTCCTCTCCAATGTGAGTTACTATTAATATTTGTTAGTTAAATTAATTTTTTGCCTACTATGACAATGTGTAAAAGGTTCTGAACTCCTATCTCTTCTACTTAGAGTAGAAGATGGAAATACTTCGATTAGATGGCATCCACTTATTCTTTCCCATCCCACAGGTGTGGCTCATGCACACCCCAGGGTTATTCTTAACCGCATGGTTATTTCATGTTCAGTGTCATGTTACCAAGACTCATTGTTGAATCAAAATTCAAAAGACAAACCATTTTTTTAATGTTTATTTATTTTGAGAGAGTTTGCAAACATGGAAGGGGTAGAGAGAGAGAAAGAATCCCAAGCAGGCTCTGTGCCATTAACTCAGAGCCCAACATGGGGCTCAAACCCATAAACTGCGAGATCTTGACCTGAACTGAAATCAGAGAGTCGAACACCTAACCAACTGAGCCACCCAGGCACCTCTAATATATTTTTAAAATTAATGAAGTTACCAAAGGTAAAGCAATCCCTTTGGGCCCGGGGATAGCAAAGAACTATAAAGTAGTATAAACTTTTGGGAAATAGTTTGGAAAAAATTTTATTTTATTAAAAAACAATTTTTTTTAAGTTTATTTTGAAGGGGGGTGAATGGGGGAGAGGCAGAGCAAAGGAGAGAGAGAGAATCCCAACCAGGCTCCAAGCTCCTCACTGAACTCTATGCAGGGCTTAGTCTCATAACTGTGAGATGATGATCTGAGCTGAAATCAAGAGTCAAGACACTTAACTGACTGAGCCACCCAGTTGCCCCTAATCTTACTAACCTTAACCTTTTAACAGGCCACATTTCCTGGAGCAGGGAAACTTCCACACATCATTGGAGGATCAGATCTAATAGCTCATCATGCTCGGAAGAATACAGAATTAGAAGAGTGGTACAAGCAGGAAATGGAGGTTAGTAGGAAGTGAGGCCTACTAACTTGTTTGGTTTACATTTTGGTCCCTTGTGGTTTCTTTAGAGCAAATCCTTCATAAAACCAAACTTAATTGACCTAAGGTCATTCATTCAGAAAATTCCCTAGTTACAGAGCATTAAGGTTAATTTCTATCTTTCCATAATGCTTCTTCAAGAAACTTTTAGATTTATTAGTCAAAAAAAGTGGCACACAAACAAATGAATTAAGTTTACATTCTAATGTAAAGGGGAGAAAAGAGATTTAACCAACAAAATGTAAAAGAACACTAAAGCATAACTGTTAAAAGATGGTTGTACAGTCATTTGGGGGATATTACAAGTAATATCAATTATATAGTATGTGAATGGACTGGGTTTTCCAAATCTGGAAATTATCTTTCAGTAGTTCTCAGAATTTCTCAGTCATTATTTTATTATTACCTTTTACCTGTTTTTCTCCTGTATCTCTTTTTAGTGTATATTTAATTTTTTAAGGAATTGCCGTAATTTTTCCATAGCAAGTATGCCATTTTGCGTTCCCAATAATAGTGTGCAGAGGTTTCAGTTTCTCCACATCCTCTTAACTTTTTTTTTTTTGATAATGCACATTTAACTGGTACGAATCTCAATGTGGTTTTGATTTGCACTTTCCTAATGATTAATGATGTTGAGCATCTTCTCATATGCTTGTTGACCATTTGTATATCTTTTTTGAAGAAATGTCTATTCAAAAATCTCTTCCCATTATCAGATTATTTATCTTTTGTTGTTTTTGGACTCTAGGTGTTTCTTGTATATTTTGAATATTAGTCTTTTTTATTAGATGTATGATTTGCAGATATTTCCCCTTTCTCTGGGTTGCCTTTTCACTGTGTTGATTGTGTATTTTGATGCACAGAAATTTTAAGTTTTGATGTAGTTCAGTTTATCAGTTTTATTGCTGTTGCTTGCCTATGCTTTGGTAGTATATCTAAGAAATCATTCCCAAATCCAATATCAGGAAGTTTTTCCCTTTTTTCTTCTAAGAGTTTTATACTTTTAGCTCTAATATTTAAATCTTTGATTGATTTTGAGTTAATTTTCATGAGGGTGTAATATTAGAGTCTAACTTCATTCTCTTTAGTTACACTTTCACACTTTTTTTCAGTGATACATGAGCATACCATCTTGAAGGTGAAGTGGGAGAATCTCAAGTCAGTTATACTATTGACACCTTCTTGCTATGCAAACCTTGCCTAATGCCTCCTCCCATGGGCAGTTGTTACTGATCTATCTCATTTTTCCCCAGAGTCTTTAAGTTTTAAGAATGTAAGATAAATTGTTAAATAATGTTGATTGATTATTAAGTAGTAATTATTTACATTTAGTTTATATTTTTAAACTTTTAATTATGAAAAGTTTTCAAACACAAAATGTAAAGAGTGAAACAAACCCCAAACACACAGGTTCAGCAAATACCAGCATTTGCACATCTTGCTTTATCTGTTACATTTCTCAACTTTTTTTCTTTCTGAAATATTTTTCTTTTTGGAGTATTTTAAAGCAAATCCCAATTTATTATTTCATTTATATTTATGTGTTCAAACATACAGATTTCTGATCAATTACATATTATGGTCAGAGTGTGCCTTCCTAGGTACTGTACAGTAGAGTACAGTAATATAGTCAGTTCGTGTTGTTCAAATCCTAGACTAGGACCAGCAGCATAATTTTTATCCTTGAAATTGCTTTACAGTTGTATAACTTTGCATACTTGCTTTATGGCATGTCTTTGATCATATCTACAACTAATATGTTGCCTAAGTCTCAGGAAACCAAACCTCAGTTATAACATTGCTCTTTTGGAAAAATAAGAACTGCTTTACAGCTTTTCATGTTAGAATGTGATTTTCAAGAACTCATTGTTTACGCATAAAACACTATATATATTTATATACTACTATAATGAGAACTCACAAGAAAAATGATACAAATAAGCTTCTCTTTTCTTTTAAATGTTTGAGAGAGAACACATGTGCATGGGGATGGGAGAGAGGCAGAGAAAGAGAGAAAAGAATACCAAACAGGCTCTGCATGGTCAGTGCAGAGTCCCATGGGGCTCAGTCTCATGAACTGTGAGATCATGACCTGAGTCCAAATCAAGAGTCGGATGGTCAACCACCTGAGCCACCCAGGCACCCTATGCTTCTCTCTCTCTCTCTTTTTTTTTACTTTCTCCCTAGGTGTTTTGAGTCCTAGTGGATATTGTGTAAAAAGACCATCTACCTGATTCATAATTCTTTCAACCCCTTACTTTTGTTTTAACTGGAGAATTTGATAAAACTCAGTAAAGTGGATAACTTTTTGCCATTGAGGAAGTTACTGCATGGACGTTAAGATTTCAGAAACATATGACTGTTGAATTGAGAGACAATCAAAGGCCTCCTCCAGGGTTAGAATGTTTTCTTTTTAGTCTTTGTATTGCCTGATTGTCCAGTGCTCCTGGAAACCAAAGGTGGGCTCCAGATAAGTTGTCTCAGCAGGCTGTTTGAAGTAGGGCCGCCTAGTAGTTGAGGCGTGAGGGTGATTTCTCTTTCTTGAACTCCCACAATTTGATAATCACTTTCTTCTCTTATTATGTCTATATATTTTATCTCTTTTTTTTTCTCTGAAATTTATTTCTGGAAGAAATTTATATCTCTCCACGATATCTTCCAGTTTGATACTTTTCCCTTCCACTCTATCTAGTTGGTTCCCACCCATTCATTGAGTTTTCATTTAGACTGTGTATTTTTTTCAGTTTTGGATGTCTGTTTCATTCATTTCTAAACCTTCTTGTTCCCTGCTGATATTTTTAAGCTCCTCTTTTGTATTCTTTGCCTAATGTGCTTGTTGATAGGTTTCTGCTAGTCATCTCTTATGGAGCTTGTTTCCAAGTATATATTTTATGATCTTTTTATGTGAACCGTTCATTTTCCTTAAAATTTGATCTCTGGGAATTCCTTGAGTCCTAAGTTCAGGTTTATTCCTCCAGAAAAGATATATTTGTATCCGCCAGTATTGTTCTACTAACAGGAGACCACTTTAGCCTGAGCTTGTGATTTTCTTGGATTACTTAGGTAGTTAACACCTAGGATCACCTAAGATACTCAAAAACCTGAGTGAAGGCCAGCTTATCATTATAAACTTGAGAGTTTTTTTCTCCTTTACCCTGTCCTAGGGTCAAGGCAGACAAGTTTCTTTCTTACCTTCTTTTGTGTTGTAGAGTTTATTCCTCTTTCTCCCATTAATGCTAGAGTCTTTTCTTAGATTCCTCATCTTTGATTTTCTTTCATAACACTCATCACCCATACAGACACCAAGGGCTGAGCCCAGATTTTTTATGGTTTGTGGATACCGGAGGGCAAAAGCTGGCTGTGTTACTTAATTTCTCAGCGTTTTTATTTTGCTTCATTGTGGGTTTAATGCAGTCTTCAGCAATTTGTTTTTAAAAATGCTTTTTAATCAAAAAACTGTTACAAAGATCACCAAAAAAAGTTAGGTTGTTAAGGTCACTCAGGATTATGTAGTGTCAAAAAATGGAAAACTAGAAATCATATCCTTGTCTCCTTTCTTTTTTGAAAGAATAAATGGCTTTACTGTTTAAAATGTACATGTCAAAGAATTATGGTAGTGCCCAGAAGAATGATGAGGTTAAAATCCTAAAGTCCAGAAATGACCCATTTAACCATTCAGTAAATTGTTCCAGACATCTCTTTATTGCGGAGGAGTAATAGCCAGGACAGAGCGGGAAGGAGGGAGAGAGCGAGAGAAGGAAGTAAAGCTGAAAGCATTGCTGAATTTTTGCAAATGTTTCTTCTCAAGATATTTTATTTTTTGAGATGCCTCTAAGACCGAAGGGTGATAAATAGGAAAAAAACAAAAAGCCACTATCCGATTAGAATCCGTATTTGTTTCAGTTTCAAACTGCCTGTTTGATTGTAGATCTATATTTTGGCTCCCTGCTGTCAACAGTGAGGAACTGTTACTTCCTCCATTGTCCTCGGCCTCTTCCAGCCCCGCATCTTCTGACAGACCTTTCTTTCCCCCCTTTTTAAAGGTGACTTGCGCGCCCGCAGCATTCCTTCGTAGGCTTCCAAGTGGGAAACAGATGTGTCTCCGTGCTCACCAGTGCTGCGTTGTTTTCCCTCAAACACAGTATGTTGTTTTGGTGTGCAGACGCGTTTCTTTTTATTTCAAGGAACTCTTGTGTTATATCTTTGAGAGCATTTTTCTGTTTGCTGGGTTCTCTACATTTAAGACGTAACTAACCTTTTATTAGATCACCTTTACCCTCTGTATCCATTTCTCCTGCACTCCCTTGGGTTTCTTAAGTTCTTTTCACTGTGTCAGAAATTCAGATTTCGGTTGTGTCTTCATTCTTCATCGGCTATGTGATCTTGGGCAAATTAGTTTATTGCCTTATGCTTGTGTTTCTTCTTGTGTGGAATGGGAACAATAATAGTACCTCTGTTTCCCAGAATTTTTGTGAGGATTAAGTAAGATGCTACTTATAAAGCATTTATAACAGTGGAAAGAGGTAATGTTAGCAATTTCTAATTTAACGGATTCTGAAATGGAGTTATTAATAGGTCTCAGTTTGTTAGCGTTTGTTCCCTTCTCATTGTCATTGTGTTTTGTCATCTGACTTTTTGGTTCTCATTTTATTGATTTCATGTTCTTACTCACTTCATTTTTTTATCCTTGGATTGTTACTTCTTGCAGACTAGGTTCTTCATTTATTTTGCATATTCTGTTCCAGTTGCTGTCTTTTTTCTCCCTTTAGTATATGGAGTAGTTTGCGGTTTTCTTTGGTCTTGCAGCTGTTTGCAGTAAAACACCCTGTCCAGATACTGTTTGCTGTGTGAAGCACCCGGTGCTATTTTATGCAGGGATTATAATCTAAAGACCTTTTGTGAGGCAAAAAGTGAATGTAATTGAAATGACCGCCACCCAAGCTCTTAGCTTTCTGGTGGGGAACAGAAAGCCCCTGGTGCCTCCGTACCGGCAGTGTGGCAGCGCGCCCACAGGTGCAGGGCACTTCCCGTCTGGTTCCCGTTGCCTTGACTTGAGACGTTGAATCCAGGAAAGGAGGGGCTCAGCAGGGCCTGTGCGGCTCCTTCCTGGGGTTGGAATTAAATGTGTACCAGGGAGTGTATCTTCTCCCGCATGGCAGTCACATGCCATTTTAGGTCGTTGACCTGATTTGACAGGGATGTGTGGAGCCTGTGCCTGCTCAGTGTCGGTCCCACTCACTTCCCCATGCCACTTGTCCCTTCCCGGCAGCCCACCTGCAGTGTTCTCTCGTGCCTCGTCAGGCTGCTTTTCCCTACAGTGGAGTATTAGTAAGCATTCCCGGGTTTGAGTTTAGTTCTGTAGCATTGTTTCATGCTCTGGGGCAGTGTTAGAAACAGTTGCATCAATCTTTTGGCTCTTTGCAGGCCACTTTTTTCAAGTCTGTGGCTCCTTAATTATCACGGCTGTAAGGTTTTGTTTATTCTTGGATCGGGAGGGTTGAGAGACTGACAGTGTAGCCGCTGACTTTTTTCAGCCTTTTGTTTATTTGATTAGAATTAGTAGAGTCTGTGTTCTAGATTTATTCCTACGTGAGAGCAGTTTTAGGTGCACTAGGTTGGATTCACCTCTGAAGACAATGGAGTTGACTTCGTTGTGCAGGGACAGCGTCTGTATAGAGGCACACCACTGCTTTCACTCCTCCTGCCCCAGGCTTGTCCCGGCTCCTGTTCTTACGCATCTTTTGCCTTTTGTTCTTTTTCAGTTCTTCTTTTGGTACCTCTGCTGTAGTCCAGTCTTTGTTTTCATAATCACTGAGTCTCCTCCTGAAGTTTCCTTCAGTTTAGGTTATTTTCATTTTGTGCATTAAACATAATAATTCTTTGAGACACTATCCATCCGGATTTGAATTTTGAAAGACTGGAGATGTAATGCCCCCAAACCTTTAAAAAAAAAAAAAAAAAGCCAGTAATATGAGGATTTCTTTATCTTAATACTATTTTACTTAATTTTTTTTACTAAGACACATAAAGCTGATTTTTCCTTACAACTGTTCTTTATTATAACTTTAAAGTTAGTATCCCCTGCCAGAAAGCCTTTAAGGATAATTACAATAATGATGTCAGCCGCTTTTTTGACAGCTGCTTTATAAAAATCATTGTCTTCCCATTTATGTGCTGTTATACCTATTAGAAAATATGGAGAGACATAATTTCATTTTGATATTTCCCTGTATGAATAGAAAATCATTCTGGAAGATTCCCTGCAAGTCATTCTTCTAGGCCCTTTCCAGGGATTCAGAAACACTGTAATAGCCTCATTAAGACCTGGTGGTGCTCTTCTTACTTAGGAAGACCTGGTCAAATCCTGTTCTTCATATGACAGCCTTCCATTACTTAACCTAACTCTTTGTTGCTTTAGTGGTTAAAACTGGGATAATAGTCTAATAGTAGTAATGAACTTATATGAAGATTGAGATTTTTTTATAATCTGTAGTAAGATAGTGTCTGGAAATAAATGTGAGTTATTAACAGTAAAAATAAACAGTATATACATTCAAGGAATCTATGGTCTTTTAGGGAAGATATGATCTAGAGAATTATAACAGAGGGTGGAAAGTGATATGATAGGTCTGTGATGAGTTGTAGAGCTGAAGTTGTACGGGGGTTCTTCACAGCAGACGTTATTTTTAAATGAAGACAATTGGATAATCATTGGTAAAGAGGTGAACATGATTTTGGACACATAGTAGACCCTAAATTGTTATTGAATGAATGCACACTGAAAGATTGTCAGATACAGGAAGAGAAGAGAAAACAGGTAATTTTCTGAGCAGAGAGAAAAATATGAACAAAAGCAGAGAGAGACGAGATGTTTGTTAGGAGGTGATTCTGGTTGGGTGGTTGGTTTGTGATTCAGTTTTAACTGCCTTCACAGGGTTCATGAAGAGGGAAATGTAGAATGGAGCCAGGTTATGAAGGGTTTTTCTCATTTTAGGGGTCAAACTCAAGAGTTTGTGTTTTCTTTGCTAGGTGAAAGAAGTCACTGAAGGGTTTTGAATGGCACATGATAGCTACACTTAAAGGTGCATCCAGCACAGAGTTTTTCTCTTCCTACCTCTCAATGGTGCATTAGGAGTTTGGCAAGTTTGTGTTGAAATTACTTTTGTCACTGAAGTAATTAAACATAGCCTCAGAGCCTGACTTGGGACATTGGGGAAGCAAACTATGTCATATGGAAGCTGCTCTGGTTGAAGATGAGGGTAGATTTTGTCATCTCATCCCCTTCATTAGTCCTGTGACCTCAAAACACGTACTTTGTTTAAAGGGTTCTGTTGGAAAAAAAAATAGTTAAAAACTCAACAAGCTAGCAATATACACTTATGTTGGTTGCCTTTGGGAAGGGATTAACTGGAGAAGGTCGTTTAATTAGAGAATTTTTGCAGTAATTTTGGCAAGAAGTAAAAATGGAGAGAATCTGGTGAATGGGGGAGATATCGGTAGAGGCAAGAACTCATAAACGTGGTGACCTTCTGGATGGATGTTGAAATCTCAAAGATGACTGTGACTACCCAGTATATAGCAGCTGGTTCACCATACATTCATCATTGAACAAATGTTTGAAATTGTGTCAATTTTGACAGGTGCAAAATCAACATGCAAAAGAAGAGTCTCTTGCTGACGATCTCTTCAGGTAAAGTTTAATTTCAGTTTTCTCTTGAATCTTTGAGATGTATATAAAATACTGTTTTCGTGGAGATTAAATATTCATTTCTTCTGCCTTTAGAAGTAGACATTTAGTGCCTTCACCTAAAGAATGTTTTGTTTTTAATGTATGTATTTTTTTTTTTTTTTATTTTGAGCACCTCTCAATTAGGTTTGCTGGATATTTCTTTGAGGTTTGAGGTTGATTCAGTTGAACCTGTATCACAGTATATTTAAAATTTCTATGGGGGCATTCATGCAAAAGAAGAGTCCTGCACTGGTGAATTTGGCTGGTACATTTGTGAGATTTCCAGCTCTGAGTAGAATTATGAATGAGTGGGTTTTGAGGTAAGACAAATAAAATACCAGAGCATTTGTTTAGTTTTAGTTGGCACAAGCATAAAAACAAGAGGCTGGATTAGAGTTTCAAATCAGGTTTTTGTGGGAGGGTTAGAGGCTTTATAATGGGCGATTATAATTTAATTCTGACTTAACACATTTTTAGCATTCCTGCCGGCCCAAAACCTTATAATAATTAGCTCTCAAATACTAACAAATAGTATAAAATAAAATTACTTTACCTACTTCTAGGTAGATGCTGGCTAGGGGAGAATAACATTTTCCCAAATTTACTTAAAGGCAGAACCGAGAAGTACTTTGAGTCTGTTTTGCAGCTAATTTGATTC
Source organism: Hyaena hyaena (assembly GCF_003009895.1). NCBI lineage: Eukaryota > Metazoa > Chordata > Mammalia > Carnivora > Hyaenidae > Hyaena > Hyaena hyaena. The sequence continues at coordinate 1,988,352 of NW_024080810.1, forward strand.
TTTAATTTTATTATTGACAGTATATATCATTGGTGGAAATGGTGACATACAGTGCTGATTTTTCTTAAGGAAAAAGGAAAATATCTGGTTACTGGCTAAATTTGTTGAATTACTGTAGGAGAACATTTTATAAATAAGTCTCTTTTTGACTCATTATACACTCTTACGCAGATGTTATACTGTAGTTGGGAGTTGGAGGAGTCTGAAGCCATACGGGCAAAGGTGGAAACATTTATTTTTAAACTGTTTTGATTAATTAATGCTTTTACGGGACATTTTGTTATTGTTGATGTTTTATTTTTACCAAATATTCATCTAGCCAACATCAAAATGATAAAGTAAAAATATCAGTGCTTAATATCTGATCCTAAGGATAAAATTGGCATTCTCATTGTTTGCCAAAGTGTGACTATATTTTGAAAGCCCTTTAACTTTAAAAGTGAAAGATATACCATCATTTATCTAATTCTTTAACTTTATTTCTTTCTTTACAGATACAATCCTAATGTAAGAAGGAGAAGATAACTGAGGATTTTATAAAGAAGCCACAGAACAACATTTCCCATCAAGCATTTATGTCCTTTTCCTCTGGGATAAATGAATAAAGTATACAGAAGAGATTTAAATTACAAATGTTTTTGGCCTAAATTTGTTGAATAAAATGCATAAAACTCCATTTCTTTTGTGTGTGACAGTATTATTCCGTTTTCAGTCTTTGTCATCTCATCTCTTATGGCAATTTTTTTATTTTTAAATGTGGATTTTTACTTATTGAGTACTTAATATAGTTGCAATTCAAAATGCTAAAACTACAAAAGGATAAGAAATTAAAGTCCCTAGCTATTTGATTCCCCTAAAAAAAATAAAATTCCATGGTCCTTGTTTCTTATGAGTCTTTCTGGAGATTTTTGCTTCCTATTAAAATTTCTATGCATATAATTTTTCAATAATTTCCTACAAAAATGAGAACATATACAGTATTCTGCATCTTGCTGACTAGATTGGAAGATTATACACTTGGAGCATACCTTTCCCCACATTATACTGTAGCCTTCCTTGAGCTGAAGTGACCCAAATGAAAAGGATTTCTGTGATGAAGATGTCACCCACATACCATTCTAGTACTAGAAAAGACAATATAGAAGATTTCTTCAAGCTTGAGGGTAGATCTTACTAGAATGAGAAGACTTATTTGGTGATCTTATTGAGCTGGGTGTACCTGTGTTTTGAGCTTCATAGAGCCCTGGTTTTCCTATCTGGAGAGCAGAAGAGAGAGGACTGTCTTCGTGTTAAAGGGAGACAGAAAAAAATGTCTTTATTTCAAATTTTGTAATAAAGACAATTTTGACTATACATTAGAATTATAGTAGTCTTGGGGTGCCTGTGTGGCTCATTTGGTTAAGTGTCTGACTCTTGGTTTGGGTTCAGGTCATGGTTTGTGGATTCACGCTCTGTATTGGGTCAGTGCTGCTGGTGCAGAGCCTGCTTAGGATTCTCTGTCCCTCTCTTACCCTCTCCTGCTCCCCCTGATCTCAAAACTAAAAAAATAAATGTATGTACTATTGCTAGATCCTCATGGAAGATTATTGATATTGACCACATTTTCATGTATTTGTTGGCCATTTGCATGTATTCTTTGAACAAAGGTCTATTCAGCTCCTCTGCTTTTTATTTATTTGCTCAGGCATTCCCTTTTTTTTATTTTTATTTTATTTTTTTTTACAAATAGTTTATTGTCAAATTGGTTTCCATATAACACCCAATGCTCATCCCCACAAGTGCCCCCCTCCATGCTCTTCTCCCCCCTCCCCCCCACATCCGTCAGTTCTCAGCATTCAAGAGTCTCTCATGGACTCTTGAATGCTGACAAAAACTGAGGACTGATGGATGTGGGGGGGAGGGAGGGATGGGCATGGAGGAGGGCACTTGTGGGGATGAGCACTGGGTGTTATGTGGAAACCAATTTGACAATAAACTATTTGTAAAAAAAAATAAAATAAAAANCCCTTCTCCCCTATGGTCCCTCCATTAAGTTCCTCTGCTTGTTTTTAAAATTGGATTGTTTGCTTTTTGCTGTTGAGTTGGAGTTCTTTATATATTTTGGTTATTAACCTCTTATCAGATACATGATTTGTATATATTTTCTCCCATTCCATAGGCTGCCTTTGTGTTTGTTTGGTTTTTTTTTTAGGCTGCCTTTATATTTGGTTGATGGCTGCTTTTGAGGTGTAGAAGCTCTTTAATTTGATGTAGTTGCACTTGTTTTTTATTTTGTTGATTTTGCTTTTGGTATCAAATCCAAAAATAATCATTGTCATGATTAATACAAAGAAACTTATTAACTCCTTTGTTTTCTTCTAGGAGTTTCATGGCTTCAGACCTTACATTTAAGTCTATAATCCATTTTTAGTTGATTTTTGTATATGGGGCAAGATAGTCCAGTTTCATTCCTATGTGTGTGGGGGCTGTTCAGTTTTCCTACAATCATTTTGGAGAGACTATCTTTTCCCTGTTATATACTCATGGATCCTTTGTCAAAAATTGAGCACAAATGCATTTATTTCTGGGTTCTCTATAATTTTTGATCTATGTGTCTTTATGCCAATAGCAAATAATTTTTATTAATACAGCTTTGTAATATACTTTGGAATCAGGAAATATGCCTCCAACTTTGTTCTCTCTCAAGACTGCTTTGGCTCTGAAGAGTTTTAGTATGGGTCCAGCTTTATTCTTTCACGTCTGACTATCCAATTATTCCAGCACAATTTTTTGAAGAGACCCTTCTCCATTGAGTGTTCTTGGCTCCCTTAGCAAATATTAGTTGGCCATACATACTTGAGTTTATTTTTGGGCTCTTGATTCTGTATTTGTCTTGATGTATTTGTTTTTATACCAGTACCATACTGTTGTGCCGGAGACCGAAACTGCACAGGTCATCCCTGATGGCAAGGCCCAGGGAAACACCTGTGTGAAAGGACTGCGCAGATCATCCCTGATGGCAAGGCCCAGGGAAGAGACTGCAGTGCAGTCAGAAGAACCCCCAGAAGAATTCTTCTCTACTTTGTACTTTTTACTCTCACTTCTGCTGTTAGTCTATTCTAGGGTTAATATGAAACCAGAATCGCCCAAAGTTCCCCCCTTCCTCCAAAATGGAATGTACCTAAATATCATGTCCGCCCCCTCAATCAGATGTTGTCTAATAAATATTGTAGCAATTATCAAAATTGGAGACAGTCCAGTATGCATTGGGTCTATAAGAGACATAGAATTCATTTTCCTTGTAGGAGTCTAATTGCCAGTACGAATACATATGCCATAAGCAAAGACAAAAACAAGACTTAATAGTTTTGGAGGGCTTTCTCAAAAAAGTGTTAGAGAAAAATTTGCCTGCTGACCTCAAGCCTGTAAGGCAACTTATGGATTGTTCTGGCCAAAGAATGAGATTGGTAAATGCAGAGACCAAATTCTAGTTTATCCACGTAAAAATGTCCATACGTCATCTATGATAAATGTTGACATTGTTCTTTCTTAGGAGTTGTGAGAGTCTTGTTACCTACACCACGGGTACAAGTATATCCTATTTTTGCATGCCCACTGAATTTAAACAAAGGACATTGTGATCTCATGTATTCTAGCAATATACTTCACTTATCCTTAGATACTCTGTCATATGTAATAAAAAATATATAAAACTTCTTATGACTACCTGGTTAAATTTTATTGGTTGAAGTAGAAATTATGTACCGTGAAATCACTGTTGCCAAGAAAACTTAAAAATGTTAATTCCTATGACTGTACTCAAAAAATATAAATTGTTTAAGCATGATTGTTTGAATTTGCTATATAAAAACCCTAAGCTGAAAAATAAATTTGAGCAGTCCACCTGAAGAGGCTGGCTCTGTGTCTTCTTTTGCCGACGCCAACCATCACTCTCCGGGCCAACCCTGGCTTGCAGAGGCTGGTCCCCTGCACTGCTGTGCTAACTATAGCTTTATACTGTAGCTTGAAATAAGGAATTGTGATGCCTACTGTTTAGCTCTTTCTAAGGAATTTTTGGGCTATTTGGGGTCTTTTGTGGTTCCATATAAATTGTAGCAGTGCTTTTTCTACTGTAAATATACCATTGGAATCTTAATAGGAATTGCATTGAATCTGTAGATGCCTTTTAGTAGTATTAACATTTTTAACGATATTAATTATTCAGTCCATAAACTTTTCTATTTGTATCTTCAGTTTCTGTCTTCAGTGTTTTGTAGTTTTCAGAGTAGAGATCTTTTACCTCCTTAATGTTGTTCCTAAGTATTTTTGGTGCCATTTCAAATGGGATCTACTTATTTTTCAGAAAAATTTGTGTTAACTGTATAGAAATGCTACTGATTTTGTAAGTTAATTTTGTTTTGTATCCTGTAATTTTTCTGAATTTGTTGATTAAATATAAGTTTTTTGGTTGAGTCTTTAGTATTTTTTAATAAAGTCATGTTTCTGCAAATGGAGACAATTTTGCTTCTTCTTTCCCAATTGTGAAACCTTTTCATTTCTTTTTCTTGCCTGATTGCTCTAGCTAGCATTTCTTTTTTTTTTTTTTTTTTTTTTTTTTTTTTTTTTT